>NC_041389.1:695622802-695675734 GCF_002162155.2 Triticum dicoccoides | reverse complement strand
TTATTTTGCAGATCTGCAATGGCCTGACGAACGAGGCGATCCTTGGAAGCAGCACGTACACCTCTCTCTCTCTCTCTCACTCACTCAGATTCCAAGGTTATTTCTCTCCATATTCCATACCTCTCACCATTTTTTATTTTCCTCGGCTTTTAGTTTATCATGTGTGTGCCAATATCTAATTCCCCTGGTTATCATGTCTAAGTAAGCATTATGTTCTCCTTTATTTAATCTGATTATGCTATGCAAAGGGAAATCAAGAATTACTTTTCTTGGTACATATGTAGTGTATTTTTATTTCCAGTAGTAACAGCTCAATTAGAGGTGAGATGCAGTGACATAGACAGTTGAAGGCTATATATTAGTTGCATAGATTGAGCAATATACGTATTGCATCACTGATGAATTAGGAGAAGACTAAATGGTGCATTTGGCAAAATATCTAATATGCAGCATTGGTGTTTAGTGGGTTTTAAACATTTCTGGGAGCACTCTGCCTATCTTATTCCTTCATTTAATATCTGGACAAATAAATGCAGGCCCATTCCTTTCATATCTGGACAAATGGATCCTACAGTGCCAACAGCCACCACCATGCTCCTTCCAAGGCAAGCCCACTTCCTGAGGCCTACTTATTATTTTTGATGTTGCTAATCTCTTTCCCCATCGACACCTCTACCAAATCAGCCGTAGCAGCAAAGCCCAACTGCTGAGAAAATAAGAGGTGGGCAAGAACAGAAGAGAGATGTAGTGCTTTTGTACTGATATTTGTTTGCATCTATACTACTAGAAAATGAGAGAGAGAGCTTTGGTACTGATATTAGTTGAGAGAGAGAGTACAAATGACATAGGTATTAATATAGAGTAAAAACCTTCCTTCTGAATACAGTGCTATACTGTACCATTTTGCTTTGGTGTCTCCAAACACCTTCCTTTTTCGATAATACAACTATATTAGGCAGTACTATTCATCTCACATCTTCGAATGTTATTCAGCAGACCCCATTAGTAATATCTATTATCTCTTTAATTCAGCTTTATAAATCAGGACATGTGATAGATGGTGTGTGGATTTAATTTTAGAATATTGTTAACCCAACATACATGATATTTGTACATTAGCAACATGTATGTTAGTCCCAAAATGAATTTTTTAAATATGGATGGTACCATAATTTTTTTTGAACCACATCTAAATTTCTCATTTGCTTCTCTGTTTACATGACCCACAATGCACTTGATTTCCAAACTAATAGATTTGGAAACAATAGTAGTTTTGGTTTGTTTTTATTCAACAACAGTTGCATATTCTTGCTATAATCTGTGATATGGTCTGTTCTGGTTATCATGCTTCTTAATTTCCAATATATTGATCCAATAATTACAGCATGGCCTGATAGACATTCAAATCAATTTGTTCGGGCTGAGAACCATTCTATATAATACTCACCATTGTTTCGTTTCTTTTGTTCTAAGACAAAGGGTATAGGAATGTTTGTATTCAGATAGAAGGTTGAATTAGATGCATTCTTCGAGAAAAATTTACATCCTTCTACTAATTCCTCTCTTTGTTTTGTTTGTTTGGCTATTTCAGAACGACAACGAGATACACCTCCTTGATGAAAATATATGGGCAGTTGTGTAGTCATCACTGAGGAAGATATCGTATGTAGCTTACTATATTTTTGGACTGCCAAAACATTAGAAGGTGGGGTTTCATTCTGTACCCCTGATATTATGCACAATCATATATGTACTTTCTCCTGTAGGAATGCAGTGTTAATTTAGTTTCCTACAATTTTGATCTTTCAAGTATATTAAAAACTTTATAAGTTCTGATGTATCAACAAGAATATGCGGATGCTTCTTTTGTTCTTGGGTTCTTAAAAAAGCACAAAGGTGGTCCATCTTGAACTGTAATCTGTTCGACGCTGTTTTTCTAATTCCCTAGGAAATTATTAGTCATTCTGGTGTTTGGAGATACACTGTCAAGGTGACTAATGAACTTTCTTACTTTTACAATGTACAATGCATATATTTAATATTATGTACTTTTGTGTTAGGAAAGTGCGCCTTTGCTTTGGTCTTGCTGTTGTTATGAGGTCCATTTGTAAAGAGCACGGTCCCATCCTTCCATTATCATGGTCCCATTCGGTAAATGAAGTTACTATAGTTGAGAGCATGGATATGCCCCTTCCAAAGCTCTATGCTAGCTTCTTTGTTTTATAGTATTTCGCAAAATTCTTCATCAACAGTTTGAATACTTGTTTGTTTTATAGTATTTCACAGAATTCTTCATCAACAGTTAGAATAACAATGTCCTAAGAAATTTGGATGACTCATATTATTGAACCGATCCATGTTTAAGCTAAATTGTTATGGATTGAACTTTGAGGAGCTCAATCCATATAGCTAAATTGATGTTATTTAGTTACGAAATTAGAGAAAAGTGGGATGCTCCTTTTCTGACTAGGTGCATACATTCACTTGATTTCTAGATTTTAAATGCTCCCCTCTTGTTGCTAAGAACATATAGCCATGTGATTTTTCTTGCTAATTTTCTGTCATTTAAGAGTTCTATTTTGCTCTGTTCCTATAGTAACCATTTGGGACTTGGATAGAAAGTTTTGTCCTGGGCGGTTGAATTTATAAGGACATGATATCTTGCCATTATGCAACCTATACCATGCTTGTGTCATGGCAGTATTAACCCCTCCATCTACTCTTTGTTGCTGAAGAAACCGGTAGTTGTATTCATTGCATGTCAGCTGGTCAACGACTTCCATATGTTTGCATCATTTTTTTTGAGTACTTTGCTGTTAGTAACTTCAACAAGACTATAAAAAAATGTTGGATCTACAGGGGGCAACACCTAACCAGCGATAATGAGGTGTCGTTGGCCATAGGTGCAGTTGTCCACAACTAGGGGTGGGATTGTTAGTTTGTTACAACATATGGATGATATGCACATGGAAGGTGCTCTAATAATCCCCACTATTATTTATTTGTATCATCTACTAATGGTTTTGTATTTGAAAAAGAATATTATCCTTGTTTATTATATACGCAGGCTGATATAAACAAGCTATAATTGTTTGGGCTATGATTCGCAACATAGATTGGGGATTTTAAAATGTTAGACAAGAAAGTTATCGGCCTGGTAGGTTCAGATTCAGTTCTATTTTTTAAAATTTTCTTTTCTGTTACAAAATCATTTTTTGATACTTTTCTCCCTTTTATGTCATAAATCAGATAAGTATCTCAGTGTTTTGTATGCAATGTTACACATTTGTTCAAGACAAAAAAATTTCATATATTGAGTTTACTTACGAACCTTTGGTTGAGATGAAAGTTTACATCTGATGTCATTCCACTAGGACTGGAAATAGTCCCCAAAAATGTTGTATTACCTCTCTATCGGTAACTAATATTTGTATGGTGTGATTTCTGGAATTCACGATCTAAGATCTAAATAGTCTGATTCATGTTGTCAAAATCTTATCGAGGTCTTGACTGACTAATCTTGAGTATGATTTTGTTTGGTTTGGTGTTTATATTATGTAATGCTCAAGTCTTTCACCTAAAAATATTATTAATTGATCGAATTAATCTAAGTTTAGTTCTTGATGATTATTTTCTGGGACTAGAAAACAAAGTTTTTATGTTTGTACTTTGTAGGAATTATTAATAATGAAGTATTCTTTCTTCTTATCTCATTGGTTTTGCTTGTTAGAACAACAATTGTCATTACAAAGCATCTCTATGCCTCTCTCTGACCGTTACTATTTCCACTGTCTTGGCTTGCAGGTCGCCGCTTGAGTCGGATGAGGTCATGGTTACTTTACCTGGTGAGTTACTGCCCAGGAAGAGCACAATCCACCACCGCTATATAGCAGATGGCGCTATCAAGGACGTCGTCATATTGACCGCCGATGACCTACATCCTTTCGCTTTCCCTCATGTTTTGCAGAATAGAAGTGGCCTCAAAGCCACTTGAATGAAATCTTGTGTCTTGCGATGTGCCAATGCCATGAATTGGATGTTTGTAGTATATTTTTTGGACGCCGCTAACTGCCACACGTGTGGGCGTTAAGGAATCTGCTCACACGTTCTATGTGGTGCCTAAGAGGACCAGCCCACACGTCTGTGTGTGGGCAAAACAACTAGCGCCCACACGCCTCTTTTTTCCATTCCGGTCCCTCTTACACGCGTGCGTTTGGGCGAAATAGATAACGCCCACACGCCCGGTATGTCAGGCCCGCACGCCCCACGTGACACTTTACCGCGCGCCCTGTAGTTGCCATGGGCCGAATCCTCGTCCATGTTAGTTTAAGTGCAGTTGTCATGTCGCTGAACTACGGTTGCCATGTCGGAAAATTACAGTTGCCATGTTTGCTCAACTGCAGTTGCCATTTCAGGTCAAAGTTCCAGATTACCATTTTTTGGACAACTACAGCTGTTGCCATGTGTGGTCTGGTCTACTGCAGTTGCCATGATTTTAAAACTTTAGGAGTTGCCCCCTACTAACACTAGGCAGTTGCCATGTAGAGCTACAAAAAAAGGCGTGGCAAAAAACATGTTCGGGTAAAAAGAGAGAGTTGTCATGTGCTCACAAGCACGCTAGGGCAGTTGCCATTTAAAAAAGAAAGAGTTGCCATCTGCTTACGTGCACGCTAGGGCAGTTTGCCATGTACCATGCCAAACATATGGCAACTGGCATGTTCGGGTAAAAAAAAGAGAGTTGCCATCTGCTTGCAATCATACTAGGGCAGTTGCCATGTACACTGCAAAACGCATGGCAACTGGCAGCTTGGGTGTGGGAGAGGAGGCGGGCGTGTGGGCGAGATGACAAACTGCTCACACATCAGCCCTTGTGCGTGACTGAAACTGGTGTGTAGGCGAACTGCTAAACGCCCACACACCGGCCCCTCCGTGTGGTAAAACGGATGTGTGGGCGACCTCTCTCTCACACCACACACGCGAGTTGTCCTACATGGCATAAAAAATCAGCTAATTCGTGCCAAGATTTGTGCAGAAGTTACTGGACGGTGATGGAGGCGTGTGGGTGAGTTGGCTAACGCCCACACGTGTGGGCGCTAACGCCCACACGTGTGGGCGTTAACATTTCCGTATTTTTTTAATTAAAATGTTTACCTGTGATATTGAGCACGGTACATTAGTGCATGGATCAGCATTGCAGTTTCAACTGGTTTGATGTATGGTGATCTCTGTTTTGTGCATACTAAGAAGGCTTTGTAGTGAATTTTTATAGGTCACATGCGGCAAGTCGCCCTTCGTATGTTAATCTTGATACTTTGTACTGAATTTTTATGCGAACCAGTTATTTGTCCGGATTGTCTTATATCATAAATCTTGATGTCTTTTGCTAAATCTTGATGCTCTCTGTGGAACCACTCATGGATTTTAATGCTTTGTATTGATCCATATCTTGCTTTGTACTTTACTTTGTATTGGATTACATCCTTGATAAATACCCGATGTTGGATCATTGGATCACTGCTTTAGAAAGGCACACTGTGGGCCCAAACATAAATGGGCTCTTTATGTCTATATTGAGCACTATGAATTGGACCAATGCTGTAATGACCAAATGTGTCATGTTTGCCTTGCTTATATATGTTGCCTTACCCTTTGGCGTTACTTCGACAAAATCCTCTGCTGAAACAAACGTCCCGAGCTTTGCTAAGATGTAAATCTACTGTATTGGACTAATCCATCCTGAGAATCACTCTAATTCCTTTTGGCAACACAAAATGTTACGTTTAAGCGTTGGGAAAAGCTTTTTACCGGATTGGATATGACGGTACCCGGCAGCGTTGCTGTCGGGTGCGGCAAGCCGCACTTTCTACCTAGTATAACCATGGTAAGCATAGCCGCATAGGGACTAGGAGGCGGTGGCGTACAGTACCCAAGAGACCAGTTGACTACTTTTTGGGAGTGCACTTTTGATCCCAAGATCATATGCACTCGGATTAATAGGAAAATCCGGAAAGAAAAATGGTAAGCATTGATGAGTGTTTCATCCCTGCATTTTTTTTATGGAATGGCCTTCGTGGAGGTATGGGGAAAAACAAAACTGATGCTCTAAAATGCTTCCAGAACAGTCCTTTTGGAGCATCGCCACGATAGTCATTGTCTTGTACGATCCCATTAGAGCAACACCCACAAATGACAAATCATCACTAGTAGAAAAAGGACCTAATGTGAGATACATTAGTCTCGGTTCAATTTCGGCCCGGTACTAATGGTACCATTAGTCCCGGTTTGAACGGCTATGCATTAATGCCGGTTCTTGTTGAACCTTTAGTACCGGTTCGTGCCACGAACCGGTACTAAAGGGGTGGTGGTAGGCTCGCGTTAGGCCGGGGCCCCATGAACCCCTTTAGTCCCGGTTCATGGCACAAACTGGTACTACAGGGCTAAGCTTTAGTACCGGTTTGTGCCACGAACAGGGACTAAAAGGGTCTGACCAATAGTTCTGGTTGGAGACACAAACCGGGACTAAAGGGCCCGTTTTCAAACTCACCACCACCACCACCACCACCCCGGATCGCCTTTTCAGTTTTGTAAAAAGCAAAAGAAAATGATAAAAACTTCAAAAATTAAAATCCTTCTAGATGTAGTTATGTTACTACATCTACAAGTTAGGAAAATTAAAAAACTTAAATTTAGATATGTTTTGCAAAAAAAGTGTTATGAAAATGTAAAACAGCCATATCTTTTGCATACGATGTCGAAAAAAAGCATAATATATCAAAAAAAATCAGCACGAAAATCCGCATCCGATTTTGACCGCCTACTGCTTGTTTGCAATTTTTTAGAATCCTCAAATTCAAAAAGGAAAAAAAGATATGCTCAAATTTCAGTTTTTTTAATTTGCCTTAAATCTGGTCAAATTGTGGTCAAACTATGGTCAAACTAATTATTCAAGAAATATTAGTGTTAATAAATAATTATTTAGTTTTTTTTACTTTTGATCAAACTATGGTCAAACTACTTATTTAAGAAATATTTCAGTTACTAAATAATAATAATTTTTTAGAATAATCGTTTCAAACTAAAATGCTGAAACATGTGACTTCATGCATAATATATATTCCTGAGGGTTAATAGGATTGACAGCTTACTATTGTCATGTAAACAACATGTGCAGACTTGGAAACTAGGGGGAATAGAACTCGGAAGTTAAGCGTACTCAGACTGGAGTAGCGAGAGGGATGGGTGACCGGCCGGCAAGTTAGAGGATTTGGAATGATGAGGGGTGATTAGAGCAATAATGAGCAGTGATTAGAGACAAAATCGTGAAATAATTCAGAAATTTGGAAATCGAAAAAAAAATCAATTTTTTTCGAAAAAAATAAAACAATTCGAAAAAATATCCTTTAATCCCGGTTAGTGTTACCAACCGGTACTAAAGGCCCCCAGACCACCGCGCAGGCTCGTGCCACGTGGTGGGCCTTTAGCCCCGGTTCGTGCAAAACCGGTACTAAAAGGGCTTTAGTCCCCACTCTTTAGTGCCGGTTACAGAACTGGGACTAAAGGCCCTTACGAGCCGGTGCTATAGCCCGGTTCTGCACTAGTGCATATGACCAAATTGATTAAGCATGTAAAAATCCAACACAGGTCGCATGTGAGAGAGAGGGAGGGAAGGAGGTGCTGCCACTAAACCCTCGCTCTTGTTGTCGGTCTCTTCATCGGAACCACGTCGTGAATGGGACGCGTGGAGCGCAGAGTAGCGACGCAAATAGCGGGCGAGGGCAGGCACATGTCAAGCTCAAGTTCGGGGTCGAAGTCATCCATGTTGGGTCACCTCTTGTTGGATTGGGGCACCTCGTCGAGTTCCTTGGCTCCACCCTCTACTCTCCTTCATCTTCCCCGCAGCCGGCATTGCTCGCCAGCGATGGTGGTGAAGGTGGACAAGACCGCCGCTTCTCTTTACTTTGCCTTGCCCCTTCTCTCGCTTTGCCGTGGCAGTGCGTCTATGTGTGAAGGTCATACAAAGTTATGTGGTGGTACAATGTGAGAGAGGGCTTGTGATCTGTACGTTGCTGGACCTTAGCCCAAAATGGTCCAAAATACCAGTCTACTGTGTACACTTTCTCTTGTTAACATGAGAATTTTTTTTAGATTTAATTCTAGACAAAACAAAAGGAACATGTATTGTGGAGTTAAATTGCGCATTAGAGCCTTTGTGCCATCCAATTCTAAAAAGTGCCGATGAGGTACTATATATCAAGTATGAACTATGTTATTTGTGGTATCGTCCAAAAAGACTAGAGTACTTTCATGCCATGTGATCGGTCATTGTAGCCTACAATTTTACCACAGTTTGTAAGCTATATACTCTGCCTTACAAGTTTGATGAGCATAAAATGCCCATCTAAACTCAACTAAGGCCGCTAATATTATAAAAAAAATGAAGCATTATTGCTTCATGTGACCACAATTATTATCGTCGTGGCACCGAGGAAGTGGCTACGAGTGGGAGTGTAATATAACCATCAAAGGCGTCTAGACTAGGAGTAGGCAGTGTACGGTAACCACGAGAGCAAGAACGTCAATCTATAATTAGAAGGAAAGTAGTTGAGATCAATCGGCTACTTTTCATTTTCTTTAGGCAATTCTAATCGGATACTACCATTGTACACCGTCTGTACTTACTTTGGCACATCATACCCATTTAGGCTAGTAACTTCGCTTCCTCCACTTATTTGGTCGCCCTATATAACCCTTATTGCAGTCACCCCTTCCCTTCACTCTCTGTGCAATAGTGTTCTGGGATTGTCGGCCCAATAACGTATGGGCTATTCTTTTTTTTTTTTGGGTCGAATTGAACAAGAATTCCATACATATGAGTTATTCTACGGAATCTTCTGTTAAATTGTTAGAAAGTGTGTTTTCACGTGTGAAATTGGAACTTATTGCCATTTTTTTTGCAGGAAACTTTTGTGTAAGCGAACAAACTAACAAGTCATGTGAAAAAAAAATGACACTACAACTAGCATCATGCGTACATACCTGCGGACATTTTATTGAGCAAGGTGAATAGTATTTATAAGTTGGTGAACAAAAAGTAAGCAACATATGTGTTGAGTATTATGTTTGGTTAGGAAATATGAGATAGACTAGGATATGTTCCGGCTTGTCTTGTACTCCAAGTTGACCATGTACTTCTATATATACGCCCACGAGGCTCAATCAATACAACGAACTATTCCATCAAATCTCCCTCTCCCTTCTAACACACTAGTAGAAAACAGGGCTATGGTTCCGGGCCAATATTCACATTAGTCCCGATTCAATCACGAACCGGGACTAATGTGAGCATTGGTCCCGGTTCGTGCGGCTAAGGCATTAGTCCCGGTTCACCTGTGCCCTTTAGTCCCGGTTTGTGCCTCAAACCGGGACTAAAGGGTGCGATGCCCTTTAGTCCCGGTTCGTGCCTCAAACCGGGACTAAAGATCAGACCTTTAGTCCCGGTTTGAGACACGAACCGGTGCTAATGGGGTTGAAACCTTTAGTCCCGGTTCGTGCCATGAACCGGTACTAAAGGTCCCATTTTCAAACTCTACCCCCCTGGATCGCCTTTTCAGTTAAAAAAAATAAAAGAAAATGATGGAAATGTCAAAAAAAATAAAAGAAAATAAGTTTCCGATGTGATATGTGGTCTAGTTGTTGGAAAAATTTGCAAATGTGAATTTCGACTTTATTTGCAAAATCTCTCTGGAATTTGTAAAAATGGGCATAACTTTTGCATACTAACTCGGATGAAAAAGTTTTTATATGAAAAATCATCTACTCAAAAAGTTACATCCAAATTTAACAGGGGGAACTTTAGGGAACCCCGTTAAACATTTTCAAAATCCTCAAAAACCTAACAGAAAAAAAGTTACGGGGCTTTTAAGATCTAGAGTGGAAAAGATCGAAAAAATTTCAAACTGTGGTCAAACAATGGTCAAACTAATTATTCTAGAATATTAGTGTTACTAAATAGTTATTTCAGTTATTTTGAATTTTGGTCAAATCTGGTCAAACTGTGGTCAAACTATGGTCAAACAATGGTCAAACTAATTATTCAAAATAACTATTGTTTTCTAAATAATTATTGTTTTTAAAAACAATAGTTTCAAACTCAAACAGTGAAATGTGTCACTTCATGCTCAAACAAAATTCCTGAGGGTTAATAGATTGACATCTTACCATTGTCAGGAAAACAACAAGTGCAGACTTGAAAACGAGGAAGAATAGAACCCGGAAGTTAAGCGTGCTCAGGCTGGGGGAGTGGGAGGATGGGTGACCGTTCGGGAAGTTAGATGATTTGGAATGATGAGGGGTGCTGATTAGAGATTAGAGGTTAAAATAATTCAGAAATTTGAAAATAAAAATTATTCAAAAAAATTCAAAAAAAAATCAAAAACAAAAGTCATAAAATTTCCTTTAGTCCCGGTTGGTGTTATCAATCGAGACTAAAGGTGGAGCTCCACGTGGTCGTGGCCTTTAGTCCCGGTTCTGGATTGAACCTGGACTAAAGGAGGGAGGATTAGTACCGACCCTTTAGTCCCGGTTAACCAACCGGGACTAAAGGCCCTTACCAACCGGGACAATAGGCCATTTTTCTACTAGTGACATGGTATCAGCCTAATCGATCCTAAACCCTAGCCGCCGCCCTCGGGACGGTCGACCTCCATGACCGCCGCCGGGGGCCGCGCCACCCGTACCTAGGGTTCGTCCGCCAGCCGTGTTGGTCGGCTGCCCTAGAGAGTCTTTTTCTCGATCCTTTGATCCAGGTTTTTCTCTCTCTCGCCGGTCGTTTTGATCGGCGTATTCTTTTTGATTTTTCGATCTTTACTTGATCGGTTTGCGTCGCCCGCCACCGCCGTCGAGCCCGCGCCTCCACTGCGACACCGGCGCGCTCGGCCGGCTACTTCACCGACCCGGCGGCCTCGCGCGATAGGTGGCCCCTCAAGGCCGTCGTCCGCGCGCCGACCCGCCCTTCGCCCTGAGCCGGCCGTCACTGTCCTGCTCCGACCGGGACACCTGCATCGCCTACACCCGGCGGCCTCGCGCCATACGGCGGCCAATCATAGCCGCCGCTCGCGCGTCGGCCCGCCAATCGATCCACACGCCACCCGTCTCCGCCGCGTCTCCGTCGGCTTGCCTTTGGATTCTTCCCCAGTCTCACCGTCTGCGTCGCTACCGTTGTGATTGCGGGAGATGTTGAGTATTATGTTTGGTTAGGAAATATGAGATAGAATAGGATATGTTCCGGCTTGTCTTGTACTCCAAGTTGACCATGTACTCCTACATATATGCCCACGAGGCTCAAGCAATACAACGAACTATTCCACCAATCCTCTCTCTCCCTTCTAACAATATGTATTTAACATTTTAGTGCTCGAGGAAATAAACAAATTTTGTAACTGGATAAAAAACTGGGTTACATGAACATCGATTTTAGAATTCTTCGGATTGGTATGGCCAAGTGTTGAGGTGAAGTTATTAACAAGCAAATGGGCGTCAATCTGGTTGGTGTCATGGTGGTAAAAACTCCATTTGTGGACAAAAAAAACTGCCGCTTCGCTACAGCAAGATGAATATTTATTTTTTGCGCAGTACAGCAAAAGATATTAATCTGCCACATTCAGCAGACATTTTTACTCGGCCACGTACCAGGAAAAAAACAGACTCTCTAACAAGCTGGCTAGGATCTTCAGGAGAGAAAAATCCTGAATGATCCCAGGAGAATCTACAACGGGTTCAAACAGCTAACTACGTTGCTAACTAAATTCATAGAATTATTAGTGAATCTAAGAACAATTAATCTATTGCATGATCAAGTAAACATTATCTCTATTTACAGATCAATGCGCCCGCGACCCTCCTGGGTTTTTTTTTAGAAAAGGGGGGACTCCCCGGCCTCTGCATCAGCGTGATGCATACGGCCTCATTTATATAAAAAAAAAGTAGTTCAACAAGGTCTTGCAATGTGCTGCAAAGGAGTCTGGCTCACAAAGAGCTAGGAAAACAAAAAAAGGCCCTAAAGCCACAACCGGTTGGCAAAAGATAGATAGATAGGTAAACTAATCGCCTATCCTATTACATGACCGCCATCCAAACCGGTTGAAGATATCCCGTGCTACCGTCTTCCACCGGACAGATCCAGCAACCAAACGCTCCCTGGCCTCCGTCGGAGTGAGTAAGGACCACACACGGATTAGCGCAGTAGCCCGCAATAAAACCTGCAAAAAATGAATAGTTGTTGTTCTGTTAAAAGCCAAATCATTTCTGCAGTTCCAAATTGTCCATAACAACGCACATGCTCCTACACGAATTTATCTAACTGTTTCGGCCTCTATACCAACAAGCCACGTTCCAAATAACGACCTGATCGAATTCGCCTCGACGCTCCTGGTATGCAGCCGAAAGCTCTGGCCACGAAGGCCAAGCAAGGGCAGACGTACTTTTTCACGAACCGGTGGATGGCGCCGCCGCGGCGTGTCCCGAGCGGCCCGGGGGACCGCCGACGATAACGCCGGTGGGCGACGCGCGTGTACATCCGCGACGCCGTCGTCGCGGCCCCCACTTCCGACGAGCGGACATTGCCCTCCCGGAACGCCTCAAAGAGGACCATGTCCTCAAAGCTCACGTAGCTGAGATCGCCGGCGCGGCGACGCCCCTCCAAGGAGACCTCGGCTTTGTCGCTGCCGGCGCACTGTATGCGGCCGACACGCATGTCTTCGTGAGCGCGTCCACAGTAAGCCATTGTTGGTGGTGGGGAAGGAGCCGTCGCTGCTACTGCCTTGCGCGCACGAGTGTGACTCGTAGTTTCAGCGAACTTGTTCATTATGGTGCTCACTAATTGTTGTACATTCACACCAAACCTTCTCTGGTGGTTTTCGCAAAAAAAAAAACTTCTCTGGTGGCGACAAGTGGTCGACTGCATATGTGTGACACATGTCACAACCCGAAATTTTGGGCTTTTTCATAGGTTCATTTTTTTAAATGTTTTATCTCTTAAACCGTGCGTTCAAATCACGAACCGCTTTCACTGTTGGCTTTTCCACATCGAGATCTTCAAAACTAGCTCTCATGTTAGTAGGTATAGACGAGTGTTTTCTCTCTCGAAAAAATCTATAAAAACTGGAAACAGGAAAAAAAAACGGTAAAAAAAAATTGAAACAAAAAAACCCGAACACACAATTGCGCTTTTCATTTTTTGCGAAGAGCACTCGTGCTTTCACTTGTGGGAAATCAAAGATGCGCTTTTCACTTTTTGAAAAGCACAGATGCGCTTTTCACCTGTGCTTGTCATATAGTGTGCTTGACGCGAGAAAAACTTATAATTTTTTTTCGAGGAAACTTAGGAAAAACCAAGCAAATCTAAAACCCTGAAAAAATAGGGTAAAACCCAAAAGTGTGACCCCGCGAGAGCGCCCAACACATGACATCTGCCAGCGCTGAGACACTCCGGCCCCATGCTGCCAGCTAGGAATCCCCCCAAGGGGAACTTGTCAATTAGTTGATCTTTGTTTTATCGAAAATCAGTAAAGATTTGGATTTGATACAGCTACTTGTGCAAGCATTTTACGATTAAGAATCAATTTCTTTTTGTACATGTTGTGTATTAATTTCTATAACTAGTGAGTACTTTATATACCGGAGTTGTTGCATTTATCCAAGTGATGTTTTGGATTGCTGATTTGGAGGATTGGGGGATGAAGGGACCACCCCCACTGGGCTTTTTTTTCTTTATTTTTTTGACATGGAAAAGCTCCTCCATTAAACAGTGTGCCGAACAATGTCATCGGCAACAAGGTCCTGGGCAAAGGTAGGCCATACGGCTTGGGGTTCAGTGACCATCTTCGTCCCAAACATTGCTAGGGCGTCCGCTACTTTATTACAATCTCTTGGAGCAAAAACTACTGAGAAAGAAGAGAAATTCAAAAAAGCAAAGGCCTTAATCTCCTTGAACAGGACACCATTTGACGAGAGATCATATGCATCAGAGGTAAGAGCAGCTACTAACTCCTGTGCAGCATGTAAAGCATGACAACACGCCTTCGCTTCAGCCTGTAAAGAGTCCTGAAGAAAGTCGAGCCTGCCGGCGCCCGCTCCCACCGCATCCCCTGATGAGTCCCTGATGATGAAGCCCCATCCTCCTGATCTCACTCCGGCCAGGTAAGAACCATCGACATTTATCTTTAGTATATCGTTCGAAGGAGGCTGCCATCTGACCTTTGGGTGTACAACCGTTTTTTATGTTCTTCGGACAGAGATTCTCATAGTCAGCCACCGAGTTATGAATTTTGATCAGAACCTCCACTTTATTCAGTTTCTTTCCTTCTGCATTTACCTTATTTCTCGCCAGCCACCAGTTCCATAGCAAGGCAATAATGAGCATCTTCTTTTCGGTGGGCACATTCAGCAATTTATGCAAAAAGTATTTCTGGTCAGAGCTCCTTGTCAAGATACCATTTTCTTCCTGCAAACGAAGTTCTCTCCAAACATCTTGGACTGACTTACAACGAAGAAATAGATGTGCATCGTCTTCATTAAGCCTGCTGCACACTGGACAAACAGGGTCCCCCTCAATTCCCCTCCGGACAATACCACATCTCGTTGGCAAACTATTGTGAGAAATTCTCCATAAGAACTGCTTATCCTTTGGTGCACATGGTGCATTCCAAATTTTCTTCCACTGAAACTCGTTTTCAGTACTGCCCAGGTTGGAAGAACTCGCCTGTGATATGTGCATCATACTTCTGTGAAGCTTATAGGCAGACTTGACCGAGAACGCTCCCTTGCAGTCAAAGAACCACGCCCAGGTGTCCTCCATGTCTGCTTATCTTGGAAAGGAAAATATCATATCAGCGTCTTGTGGGTTAAAGGTCTCATGTACCATCTGCATATCCCACGTACTAGTGTATGGATCAAAGAGCTCATCCACTGTTGCGAGAAGGGACTGTCCTCTCACCGAGATCGGTTTCCTCGACCATTTACGCGGCAGCCATGGATCCTCCCAAATACGTATAGACGTACCATCACCCACCCTCTTGATTACTCCTTCTTTCAGCACCTCAATGCCTTTAAAATGCTTCTCCAAGTATACGAGATACCCTCCTTCAGTTCAGCGTTCAGCACATCACAGTCCGGGAAATACTTAGCTTTGAGCACTCGAGCACACAGAGAATCGGGATTAGTGAGGATTCGCCATCCCTGCTTTGCAAGCATCGCAAGGTTAAAAGAATGGAGGTCCCTATACCCGAGACCTCCTTCATCCTTTGAGAGAGTAAGCTTCTCCCAGCTGACCCAGTGGACCTTATTTTTCTCATCTTGTTGCCCCCAGAAATACCTCCCAATCATACTATTTATCTGCTCACAGAGGCCTTTGGTTAGATCAAAACACGAAATCGCAAAGGTAGGGATGGCCTATGCCACCACCTTAATCAAAATTTCTTTACCAACCTTGGACAACAACTTCTCCATCCAACCTTGTATCCGTGCCCAAATTCTATCTTTCATGTATGCAAAAACCTGAGTACGGGATTGGCCCACATACACCGGGAGGCCTAGGTAGCTCTCATTCTTCCGAGCCTCGCTATGCAAACCCAGCTGCTGCATCATATGAACCTTGTCAGCAACCTGCGTGTTCTTACTAAACATGATGGAAGATTTGTCAACATTGATAGTTTGACCCGAGCAAACCTCATAAAGCTTCAGTATATTCTGCAGATGATGCGGACTTTCTTCATTAACTTTCAGAAGAATAAGTGAGTCATCTGCAAACAATAAATGGTTAAAACTCGGGGCATTACGACAAACTTTAACTCCTTCCAACTCCCCCTTGGCTTCAGCATCATTCAACAAGCAGGAGAAAGCTTCTGCACAAATTAGAAAGAGGTAGGGGGAGATATGATCCCCCTGTCGCAGGCCTCTACCTGGGGTAATTTCCTCAGTTATGGTCCCATTGAACTTAAATCTGTATTTGACTGACATGACACACTTCATCATGGTATTGATCCAGCTGTCCGCAAACCCCAACTTCTTCATCATCCCCTCCAAAAAGTGCCATTCCACTCGATCATATGCCTTGCTCATGTCTAACTTTAGTGCTGCATACCCCACACCTCCACTTCGCCTATTCTGCATGAAGTGGGTGACCTCATAAGCCAGCAAGATATTATCTGTGATCAACCTCCCGGGGACAAAAGCACTCTGATTAGGGGCAATTATATCTGGCAAAATCACTTTAAGCCGGTTAGCCAAAACCTTTGAGATCAGCTCATCCATGCGTGTGTTTCCCTGTGATGTGAAGAGAGAACGGAAATAGTTAGTAATCACCACCGCCTTTTCCTCCTCCTGCTCCACCACCCTCCCATCTTCAGTTTTGATCTTGTCAATTCGATTAGTTTTCTTTCTCGCTGCTGCATATGCTTGGAAGTACTGCATGCTCCTATCTCCTTTCTCCATCCAATTGACATGGGCCCTCTTCTTGTAATACACATCCCGCTGGTGCTCAAGCTTCTCCAACTTATATTCAACAACTGCTCACGTTTAATAAAATCTTGAGTAATACTCTTCCTTCGGCAGGACTCCAAGTCTTTCTTCAGTCTCCCAATCCTCTTTTCGAGCTGTCCCAAACATGTTTTACTCCAATCAGTGAGGTCCCGGTGTTGGGGAACGTAGTAATTTAAAAAACTTTCCTAATACGCACACGCAAACGCAAGATCACGGTGATGCATAGCAATGAGAGGGGAGAGTATGTCCACGTACCCTCGTAGACCGAAAGCGGAAGTGTTAGATCAACGCAGTTGATGTAGTCGTACGTCTTCACGGCCCGACCGATCAAGCACTGAAACTACGACACTTCCGAGTTCTAGCACACGTTCAGCTCGATGACGTCTCTCGAACTCCGATCCAGCCGAGTGTCGAGGGAGAGTTCCGTCAGCACGACGGTGTGGTGATGATCTTGATGTTCTACTGTCGCAGGGCTTCGCCTAAACACCGCTACAATTTTATCAAGGAGGACTATGATGGAGGGGGGCACCGCACACGGCTAAGAGATCAAGAGATCAATTATTGTGTCTATGGGGTGCCCCCCTGCCCCCGTATATAAAGGAGCAAGGGGGGAGGCGGCCGGCCTAGGAGGAGGGCGCGACAAAGGGGGAGTTCTACTCTCACCGGGAGTAGGACTCCTCCTTCCCTTGTTGGAGTAGGAGAGAAGGAAAGAGGGGGAGAGGAAGAAGGAAAAAGGGGCTGCACCCCTTGTCCAATTCGGACCAGAGGGTGGGCGCAGGCCTCCTTCCTTTTGGCCTCTCTCCTCTATTCCCATATGGCCCAATAAGGCCCATATACTCCCCTGCGAATTCCCGTAACTCTCGGTACTCCGAAAAATACCCGAATCACTCGGAACCTTTCCGAAGTCCGAATATAGTCGTCCAATATATCGATCTTTACGTCTCAACCATTTTGAGACTCCTCGTCATGTCCCCGATCTCATCCGGGACTCCTAACTACCTTCGGTACATCAAAACACATAAACTCATAATATAACCGTCATCGAACTTTAAGCGTGCGGACCCTACGGGTTCGAGAACTATGTAGACATGACCGAGACACGTCTCCGGTCAATAACCAATAGTGGAACCTAGATGCTCATATTGGCTCCCACATATTCTACGAAGATATTTATCGGTCAAACCGCATAACAACATACGTTTGTTTCCTTTGTCATCGGTATGTTACTTGCCCGAGATTCGATCATCGGTATCTCAATACCTAGTTCAATCTCGTTACTGGCAAGTCTCTTTACTCGTTATGTAATACATCATCTCGCAACTAACTCATTAGTCACATTGCTTGCAAGGCTTATAGTGATGTGCATTACCGAGAGGGCCCAGAGATACCTCTCCGACAATCGGAGTGACAAATCCTAATCTCGAAATACGTCAACTCAACAAGTACCTTTGGAGACACCTGTAGAGCACCTTTATAATCATCCAGTTACGTTGTGACGTTTGGTAGCACACAAAGTGTTCCTCCGGTAAACGGGAGTTGCATAATCTCATAGTCATAGGAACATGTATAAGTCATGAAGAAAGCAATAGTAACATACTAAACGATCAAGTGCTAAGCTAACGGAATGGGTCAAGTCAATCACATCATTCTCCTAATGATGTGATCCCGTTAATCAAATGACAACTCATGTCCATGGCTAGGAAACTTAACCATCTTTGATTCAACGAGCTAGTCAAGTAGAGGCATACTAGTGATACTCTGTTTGTCTATGTATTCACACATGTACTAAGTTTCCGGTTAATACAATTCTAGCATGAATAATAAACATTTATCATTAACACCCAAATGATTTACTAGAGTAAATAATCTAGTTCACATCGCTTTGTGATTAACACCCAAAGGGTACTAAGGTATGATCATGTTTTGCTCGTGAGAGAAGTTTAGTCAACGGGTCTGTCACATACAGAGCCGTACGTATTTTGCAAATATTCTATCTCTAAATGCTCTGCACGGAGCTACTCTAGCTAATTGCTCCCACTTTCAATATGAATATTGGTGTAAAAGTTTGCACCGATGTAACTTTTACGACGAACTCTTTTATCACCTTCATAATCGAGAAACATATCCTTAGTCCTCACTAAGGATATTCTTGACCGCTGTCCAGTGATCTACTATTAGATCAAAATTGTATTCCTTTGCCAAACTCAGAGCAAGGTATACAATAGGTCTGGTGCACAGCATAGCATACTTTATAGAACCTATGACTGAGGCATAGGGAATGACTTTTCATTCTCTTTCTATTTTCTGCCATGGTCGGGTTTTGAGTCTTACTCAACTTCACACCTTGCAACACAGGGAAGAACTCCTTCTTTGACTGTTCCATTTTGAACTACTTCAAAATTTTATCAAGGTATGTACTCATTGAAAAATCTTATCAAGCGTCTTGATCTATCTATATAGATTTTGATGCTCAATGTGTAAGCAGCTTCACCGAGGTCTTGCTTTGAAAAACTCTTATTCAAGTATCATTTTATGATATCCAGAATTTCTATATCATTTCCAATCAACAATATGTCATCTACATATAGTATTAGAAATGCTACAGATCTCCCACTCACTTTCTTGTAAATACAGGCCTTTCCAAAAGTTTGTATAAAACCATATGCTTTGATCAATTCATCAAAGCGTATATTCCAACTCCGAGATGCTTGCACCAGTCCATTGACGGATCGCTGGAGCTTGCACATTTTGTTAGCACCTTTTGGATCGACAAAACCTTGTGGTTGCATCATATACAACTGTTCTTCTAGAAGTCCATTCAGGAATGCAATTTTGACATCCATTTGCCATATTTCATAATCATAAAATGCGGCAATTGCTAACATGATTTGGACAGACTTAAGCATCGATACGAGTGAGAAAATCTCATCGTATTCAACACCTTGAACTTGTCAAAAACTTTTTGCGACAAGTCGAGCTTTATAGATAGTAACACTACTATCAGCGTCTGTCTTCCTCTTGAAGATCCATTTATTTTCTATGGCTTGCCGATCATCGGGCAAGTCCACCAAAGTCCATACTTTGTTCTCATACATGGATTCCATCTCAGATTTCATGGCCTCAAGCCATTTCGCGGAATCTGGGCTCATCATCGCTTCCTCATAGTTCGTAGGTTCATCATGGTCTAGTAACATGACTTCAGAATAGGATTACCGTACCACTCTAGTGCGGATCTTAATCTGGAAGATCTACAAATTTTGGTAGTAACTTGATCTGAAGTTTCATGATCATCATCATTAGCTTCCTCACTAATTGGTGTAGGAATCACTGGAACTAATTTCTGTGATGAACTACTTTCCAATTCGGGAGAAGGTACAATTACCTTATCAAGCTCTACTTTCCTCCCACTCACTTCTTTCGAGAGAAACTCCTTCTCTAGAAAGGATCCATCTTAGCAACGAATAACTTGCCTTCGGATCTGTGATGGAAGGTGTACCCAATAGTTACCTTTGGGTATTCTATGAAGACGCACTTCTCTGATTTGGGTTCAAGCTTATCAGGTTGAAACTTTTTCACATAAGCATCGCAACCCCAAACTTTAAGAAACGACAACTTTGGTTTCTTGCCAAACCACAGTTCATAAGGCGTCGTCTCAACAGATTTTGATGGTGCCCTATTTAAACGTGAATGGAGCTATCTCTAATGCATAACCCTAAAATGATATTGGTAAATCGGTAAGAGACATCATTGATCGCACCATAACAAATAAAGTGTGGCTATGACGTTCGGACACACCGTTACGTTGTGGTGTTCCAGGTGGCATGAGTTTGTGAAACTATTCCACATTATTTTAACTGAAGGCCAAACTCGTAACTCAAATATTCATCTCCACGATCAGATCATAGAAACTTTATTTTCTTGTTACGATGATTTTCCACTTCACTCTGAAATTCTTTGAACCTTTCAACTGTTTCAGACTTATGTTTCATCAAGTAGACATACTCATATCTTCTCAAATCATCTGTGAAGGTCAGAAAATAACGATACCCACCACGAGCATCAACACTCATTGGACCTGCATACATCGGTATGTATTATTTCCAATAAGTCACTAGCTCGTTCCATTGTTCCGAAGAACGGAGTTTTAGTCATCTTGCCCATAAGGCACGGTTCACAAGCATCAAATGATTCATAATCAAGTGATTACAAAAGTCCATCTTTATGGAGTTTCTTCATGCGCTTTACACCGATATGACCCAAACGGCAGTGCCACAAATAAGTTGCACTATCATTATCAACTTTGCATCTTTTGGCATCAATATTATGAATATGTGTATCACTACGTTCGAGATCCAACAAACTATTTTCATTGGGTGTATGACCATCGAAGGTTTTATTCATGTAAACAGAAGAACAATTATTCTATGATTTTAAATGAATAACCATATTGCAATAAACATGATCAAATCATATTCATGCTCAATGCAAACGCCAAATAACATTTATTTAGGTTCAACACTAATCCCGAAAGTATAGGGAGTGTGCGATGATGATCATATCAATCTTGGAACCACTTCCAACACACATCATCACTTCACCCTCAACTAGTTTCTGTTTATTCTGTAACTCCTGTTTCGAGTTACTAATCTTAGCAACCGAACAAGTATCAAATACTCAGGGGCTACTATAAACACTAGTAAGGTACACATCAATAACCTGTATATCAAATATACCCTTGTTCACTTTGCCATCCTTCTTATCCACCAAATATTCAGGGCATTTCGCTTCCAGTGACCATTTCCTTTGCAATAGAAGCACTTAGTTTCAGGCTTTGGTCCAGCTTTGGGCTTGTTCATGGGAGTGACAACTTGCTTGCCATTCTACTTGAAGTTCCCTTTCTTTTCCTTTGCCCTTTTCTTGAAACTAGTGATCTTGTTTAATCATCAAGACTTGATGCTTTTTCTTGATTTCTACCTTCGTTGATTTCAGCATCACGAAGAGCTCGGGAATCGTTTTTGTCATCCCTTGCATACTATAGTTCATCACGAAGTTCTAGTAACTTAGTGATGGTGACTAGAGAACTCTATCAATCACTATCTTATCTGGAAGATTAACTCCCACTTGATTCAAATGATTGTAGTACTCAGACAATCTAAGCACTTGCTCACTAGTTGAGCAATTCTCCTCCATCTTTTAGGCAAAGTATTTGTCAGAGGTCTCATACCTCTTGACACGGGCATGAGTCTGAAATATCAATTTCATCTCATGGAACATCTCATATGTTTTGTGATGTTTCAAAAAATGTTTTTGTAGTCCCGGTTCTAAGCCATAAAGCATGGTGCACAAAACTATCAAGTAGTCATCATATTGAGCTAGCCAAACGTTCATAACGTCTGCATCTTCTCCTGCAATAGGTCTGTCACCTAGCGGTGCATCAAGGACATAATTCTTCTATGCAACAATGAGGATAAACTTCAGATCACGGACCAAGTCCGCATCATTGCTACTAACATCTTTCAACTTAGTTTTCTCTAGGAACACATATAAAAACATAGGGAAGCAACAACGCGAGATATTGATCTACAACATAATTTGCAAAATACTACCAGGACTAAGTTCATGATAAATTAAAGTTCAATTAATCATATTACTTAAGTACTCCCACTTAGATAGACATCCCTCTAATCATCTAAGCGATCACGTGATCCAAATCAACTAAACCATGTCTGATCATCAGGTGAGATGGAGTAGTCAATGGTGAACATCACTATGTTGATCATATCTACTATATGATTCACGCTCGACCTTTCGGTCTCAGTGTTCCGAGGGCATATTTGTATATGCTAGGCTCGTCAAGTTTGACCTGAGTACTCCGCGTGTGCAACTGTTTTGCACCCGTTGTATTTGAACGTAGAGCCTATCACACCCGATCATCACGTGGTGTCTCGGCACAAAGAACTTTCGCAATGGTGCATACTCAGGGAGAACACTTATACCTTGAAATTTAGTGAGAGATCATCTTATAATGCTATCGTCAAACAAAGCAAAATAAGATGCATAAAGGATAAAAATCACATGCAATCAATATAAGTGATATGATATGGCCATCATCATCTTGTGCTTGTGATCTTCATCTCTGAAGCACCGTCATGATCACTGTCGGTGTCAAAACCGGTGGATCTCGGGTAGGGGGTCCCGAACTGTGCGTCTAGGCGGATGGTAACAGGAGACAAGGGACACGATGTTTTTACCCAGGTTCGGGCCCTCTCGATGGAGGTAAAACCCTACTCCTGCTTGATTAATATTGATGATATGGGTAGTACAAGAGTGGATCTACCACGAGATCAGAGAGGCTAAACCCTACAAGCTAGCCTATGGTATGATTGTTGTTCGTCCTACGGACTAAAACTCTCCGGTTTATATAGACACCGGAGAGGGCTAGGGTTACACAGAGTCGGTTTCAATGGGAGGAGATCTTCATATCGTATCGCCAAGCTTGCCTTCCACACCAAGGAAAGTCCCATCCGGACACGGGACGGAGTCTTCAATCTTGTATCTTCATAGTCTGGGAGTCCGGCCAAAGGTCATAGTCTGGCCATCCGGACACCCCCTAATCCAGGACTCCCTCAGTAGCCCCTGAACCTGGCTTCAATGACGACGAGTCCGGCGCGCAAGTTGTCTTCGGCATTGCAAGGCGGGTTCCTCCTCCGAATACTTCATAGAAGATGTTGAACACCAGGATAGTGTCCGACTCTGCAAAATAAGTTCCACATTCCACCGCAGAGAGAATAATATTTGCACCAATCAGATCTGCTGACGTATTCCGTAGCATGACGCCACGGCCAGGCCCTTATTCGAATCGTTTTACTGTTCCACCTCAGCGCATTCAGCGAGGCGGTTTCCTTGGCACGTCTTGTCAAAGCGGAGATCGTGTCCCCTTATTATGAGATTCTCATCAATACGGGCGTGGGTAACCCAACCGCGCCATTAACCGCGGCGCTTGGGAGATAAGCGAGTTTTACTAGGCTGGTGGGGCTCGTAGTTTCGGCTGCCCATATAAGAGGATAAGGATCTACCCTTTCCATTTACGCCTTCTTCCTCCTCTGCTTATCCATCCTGCGCGCTCGAGCTCCAACACCCAAGCCCGCACTTCCCACCTCAACCTTCTCCAATCATGTCCGGAGTGGGAGGTAGATGGATGGCCTCCTCCGTCACGGAGGGGCAAATCAAAAAGCTGAGGAAAGGCCGGATACCTGTATGACGACATCGCGCACCGGCTTCCCGATGCGGGGCAACTCATCCCCACCCCCAGGCCCCATGAGAGGGTTGTTTTTCTTCCCCATTTCCTCCGCGGACTGGGTTTTCCTCTTCACCCGTTCGTCCGGGGGCTCATGTTCTACTACGGCCTGGACTTCCACGATCTGGCCCCGAACTTCAGCCTCAACATCTCGGCGTTTATCGTCGTGTGCGAGGCCTTCTTCCGCATCCAGCCTCACTTTGGCCTATGGCTGAAGATCTTCAGCGTCAAGCCGAAGGTTGTGAAAGGCCGACAAGCAGAGTGCGGAGGCACCATGGTGGGCAAGATGGCCAACGTCCTATAGCTCGAGGGCTCCTTCGTGGAGACAATAAAGGGATGGCAATCGGGGTGGTTCTACATCACCGAGCCACGCGATCCCAAATGGGCGGCGGCCCCCGAATTTCGATCTGGCTTCCCCACACGGCTCACTTCCTGGAAAGAGACAGGCCTAACGTGGGGGGATTCGGAGGAGCTGACCGGACTTCAGACCTGCGTCCAAAAGCTGGTGAACAAGAATCTCAAGCTTGTCAACATAGTCCAGGTCATGCTCATCCACCGGATTCTCCCATGCCAACAACGGACCTTCAAATTGTGGGAGTTTGATCCAACGCAGCACCAAACCTTGAGAAAGCTTTTCGACACTACGTTCGAAGATGCCTGGAAGGTGCTGTTTAAGGGTGCTGAGGCGCCCGCATCCGCTACCGAAGATCGCGGATTCAGCTCGTGGCATCAGGCCAGCAAGGTAAGCTATTCTACCCTTTATGGGACTCTTGTCTTTCATAGTCTGACTCTATGTGGAGTCTAACTTCCCTTTCCTTTGACAGGACTGGCTGAAGACATCCGGGCAGGTGAACTGTCCGACTCCCTTACAGAAGACCCAGCGGACGCCCAATTGACAGGGCTGCTGGTTCCGGCACCTCACGTGGTGCTGGAGAAGAAGGCCAAGACGAAGGCCACGGGGACTCGAAAGAGTTCCCGGCGCTTGGTGGTGTCGGATTTATCGTCCGACAACTCCGAGGCGCCCTCCGCCTCCGAAGACAAGGAGGAGGAAGAAGAAGCCTCTCCCCTTCCAACGGGGGGAGGAAAGAAAAGGAAGGCCGCCCCAACTGGGGAGGCCGGAGTGTCCAAGAAGGGGAAGGCCCTTCTGCCGGACTATGCCTCCGACGCCGAAGACGGCGGGGAGGAATGGCCATCTAGGGTCAAGCCCCTGGCGAAATCGAAGTGTCCGGCTACCCGAACTACTTATGCCGCTCCTCTATTATTTGATAGCTTCTGATGTCGAATTTAATTATGTAGTCCGCCCCGGGCTCAGCTCGGTGATTTGTCGAGCGGATCCCTGGACTCGTCGGATGTGAATAGCGCTTCACTTCCGACGGCCTCCTCCCCTCTCCCTACAGACGACGCTGAGGTGGAGTCCCAAAAAGGCTAAATCAGGAGGAGGTGGTCCTGGAGGCGCCACAAGGCGACCTTCCGGATTCCAGGCCCAAAGGGGGTAGAGCCCCGGAGGGAACCAAGTCCGGCCCAGGGCCGGACACTGCTCCGGAACCGTCGATGGTTCCGGAGTCCGACAGGCGGCCTCTTCATAAGAAAGGCAAGCCTACGATGCCAGTGACCTCCGTCCATCCGGAGGCGCCGGACAATTTGCTGGAGGCGCTTAACGGCGCTTCCATCGACGAGGAACACCGCACTGTTATGAGTGCGGTGATTCAGAAGGTTCAGTCCGCCAAGAGCGGGCTGACAGAAGCCTGTACAAGTCTGTTAACAGGCTTTGAGGTATGTGTTCAAAAACATATAAAAATGTTACCGCATAGACAGTAGCCCCTGATGCTCAGTTTGGCGTTCAGAAAGAAAAGCCGAGCTGACGATCTAAAAAGACATACGCAGGAGTCTAACTAAAACATGTCAATATGGGAATGCAGGCTGCGGTGCTGACCTCTGCCGCACTGACTGCGGAGGTCACTGTATTGAAGGAGAACCTCGAGCAGTCGGAGAACGAGCTCGGCCAGGCCAAGAAGCAGCTCGAGGACAAGGCGGGTATGTAAGACCACATGTAAATGTATATAGAAATACTTGGTTGCAAATAATGACAGGACCAACATAAATGTTGCAGGGGCCACAGCCGAGGTGGCGACCCTGAAGGAGGCGGTCTCCAAAGCCGAAAACAGTGCGGCCTTGGAGCGTGCCGAGCGAGAGAAGCCGGAGGCGCGGGTGGCGGAGGTGTGGCAAGAGCTCCAGGCTCTCATGGAAAAACACGAGAGTTTGGAGCGTGACTCGAAGACTCGAGAGTCTGAGCTTGCCTTGGCTCTTGAGAGTGCCAAGACCGCTAAGGCCGAAGCCCAGAAGGCCCTTCAGGAAATCGAGGCGATGAAGAAGATAGCGGCGGGTAAGGCATTCTATATGCAAACCAAGAATATAAAAGTAAATTATCTGTTACTTACCCGAATCCGGAGCTCTCCAGGAGCGTTCGCCGATTTGCCCCGTAGCGTGTCTGATGCCGCCACGTTCTACCGAGCCGAAGAGGGGAGCTCGACAGAAAATGTGTTTTGGTCTCAATATGCTGAGGCCGGATATCCGGTGCCCCTGAGCGACCAGCTGAAGCAGCTGGTCGAACTCCACAAGGTAGCCGAACAGGCCATGAAGGGCCTCATAGTTGGCTGTGGCCTGGAGAAGCCATGCCTGGGAGCTACTTCGGTCTGGTGCGGCGGCTAGTGGACGCGTGTCCGTGGATTGAGGTCATCAAGCCCTCCTTCTGCATTGAAGGTGCCCGTCGGGCCCTTGCCCGTGCTAAAGTGCACTGGGGCAAGCTGGACGTGGAGAAGCTTTTGACGGACGCGCCACCGCCGGGCAAGGAGTATCGCACGCCCGAGATGTATTATAAGGGTGTCCTGAAGGGTGCCCGCCGTATAGCGGATGAGTGCTCCAAAGATGTAATTTTTGAGTAGACTTGCATTTGTTATCCTGTACGCTGAAACTTTGTTCATGTGCGTTAAGCAATGCTTGTTAATTTAAAATATTACCTTCTGTGCGGCCGTTTATCAAATCTGAGAGATGCAAGTCGTCGGCTTCGACCCCCATGCCACGAGTGCTGGGGTGTTCGGGATAAACCTGAGCGCTCTTGTTCCCATTCTTGGGTCCATCTAGGGAGTCGTTCAGCACAATGAACCAGGCCGTCGGACTTATAATGCTTTATCACTCTCACTTAGCCATAGAATTCTATAATTTTAAATTTCGGCGAAGCCCCTAGTATTCGGAAGACCGAGTTCGGGGCGCTATCCACGCCTAGGCCGGATAAGTCCAGTTCCTCGCTCTAAGCGGCATAAGTCTTTAAGGACTCGCAAAACCTCGCGAACAGCGACCGGTCTCTCGCACTATCATGACAGTCAGTTTTAGCTTTCTCTACTGAGGTGTTAACCCAGCTCAACTAGGGCACAATCGCAGTAGTTCTCCCAGCGCTACCTTAGCCAACAATGCGGAACGTAAGGTACCAAAACATGGGAGCCGGGCAAACCCAACTATTGACCAAAGACATGATTCAGAGCCGATGCATATAGTGCTATAAGTTCGGGGTGCCGCACTCATGAGAGTGTTCGGTCTTCTCACACCATGTTATGGGGTGCTTAAGCCCCTGGTGTATTGGCCGTACCAAAGTGTACGGTTGCAGAATGTCATGACTGAACATATTTCTATATAAAAAATAGATGAGTACAATAATAGATAAGAGCTATGTATTGTTTATTAAAAAAGAGCTGCTACGAAAGCAGAACGATACAAGTAGTGCGATAAGCAAGAGATGGGATTATTTGACATGTCCCCCTCCAGGGGCAAGCTGCGGGACTTTAAGTAAAACAGGTATTGAGCTCGTTATAGAGACCACCTGGACATTTGACGCGGCTTGTTCTCTCCATGGCTGTTGCATCCTGTGTTCGACGAGTGTATTGCCGGACAGGCCTTCCGAATAGTTGGGTCCTGAAAGTGTGAAAAGAGAAAAAAAAAGAAAAACGGCGGAATAGGGAGCCCCTTAGTGCGGTTGAGCCGCATTCTGGGCGTGCCGTAGTTGTGCCCCTCCCCTTATGCCCATGGTATCTCTAAGGCATAATTATGTACGCGTGGTACCAATATCACCATTTGGCGAGGGCTGGGGTTGGGGCCGCACTGCTATGTTTGCTCGGGACGTGCCAGCTGGATTTGTTGTATGTTACTTCGGGCTCGCTTGACGTTGTCCGGAGGTTTGACACCTGTATTGGAGAATTGCCTTGAGAGGCTACTCTGTATTTCCACCGCTAGGGCCACCGTGTGCTCCTCCATTCGGAGAGAGCGTTCGGTGTTTCCATTTACCGTGATGACTCCGCGAGGTCCTGGCATCTTGAGCTTGAGATATGCGTAGTGCGGCACCGCGTTGAATTTTGCAAATGCGGTGCGTCCGAGCAGGGCGTGATAGCCACTGCGGAATGGGACTATGTCGAAGATTAACTCTTTGCTTCGGAAATTATCCGGGGATCCGGAGACCACTTCGAGTGTAACCGAGCCCGTACAGCTGTCCTCTACACCTGGTATGACGCCTTTAAAGGTTGTCTTTGTGGGTTTAATCCTTGAGGGATCGATGCCCATTTTTCATACTGTATCCTGATAAAGCAGGTTCAGGCTGCTGCCGCCGTCCATTAGGACTCTGGTGAGGTGAAATTCATCGATGATTGGGTCTAGGACCAATGCGGTGAATCCGCCGTGACGGATGCTAGTGGGATGATCCCTTCGATCAAACGTGATCGGGCAGGAGGACCATGGGTTGAACTTTGGGGCGACTGGCTCCAACGCATAGACGTCCTTGAGAGCACGCTTCCGCTCCCTTTTGGGGATGTGGGTTGCGTATATCATGTTCACCGTCCGAACTTGCGGGGGGAATCTCTTCTATCCTTTGTTGTTCGGCGGCCGGGGCTCCTCCTCGCCGTCGCTATGCAGCCCATTGTCTCTGGTTTCGGCACTTAACTTGCCTGCCTGCTTGAACACCCAACAATCCTTGTTGGTGTGGTTGGCTGGCTATTCGGGGGTGCCGTGTATCTGGCACGAGCGATCGAGTATCCGGTCTAAGCTGGATGGGCCCGAAGGGTTTCTTTTGAATGGCTTCTTCCGCTGACCGGGTTTAGAGCCTCTGAATCCGGCATTGACTGCCGTATCTTCAGTGTTGTCGCCGTTAATGCGGCGGTTATGCTTGTTGCGATGTGACCTGCCGTTGTTGTCCTTGGTATCCGAATTGACAGGGCTCTTGGTTATGTTATTGCTACGAGCTAGCCAGCTGTCTTCTCCCGCGCAAAAGCGGGTCATGAGTGTTGAGGGAGTCCCGGATTAGGGGGTGTCCGGATTGCCGGACTACCATCATCGGCCGGACTATCATCGGCCGGACTATCATCATCAACCGGACTCCAAGACTATGAAGATACAAGATTGAAGACTTCACCCCGTGTCCGGATGGGACTTTCCTTGGCGTGGAAGGCAAGCTTGGCGATACGGATATGTAGATCTCCTACCATTGTAACCGACTCTATGTAACCCTAGCCCTCTCCGGTGTCTATATAAACCAGATGGCTTTAGTCCGTAGGACTGCAATCACAACAACCCTTACAACCATACCATAGGCTAGCTTCAAGGGTTTAGCCTCCTTGATCTCGTGGTAGATCCACTCTTGTAAACATCCACAATATCAATATCAATCAAGCAGGACGTAGGGTTTTACCTCCATCAAGAGGGCCCGAACCTGGGTAAACATCGTGTCCCTTGTCTCCTGTTACCATCCGCCTAGACGCACAGTTCGGGACCCCCTACCCGAGATCCGCCGGTTTTGACACGGACATTGGTGCTTTCATTGAGAGTTCCTCTGTGTCGTCACCGATAGGCGTGATGGCCTCTTCAATCGATAACGACGCAATCCTGGGTGAGACCTTTCTCCCTGGACAGATCTTCGTATTCGGCGGCTTCGCACTGCGGGCCAACTCGCTTGGCCATCTGGAGCAGATCGAAAGCTACGCCCCTGGCCGTCAGGTCAGGTTTGGAAGCTTAAACTTCACGGCCGATATCCGCGGGGACTTGATCCTCGATGGATCTGAGCCACAGCCGAGCGTGTCGCGCTGTCACGATGGGCGTGACCTAACTCTGCCGCCGGACAGCACCTTGGAGGCCGCACCCGGATCCGCTCCGACTCATAGTCCGGAGCCGATCGCTCGAATCGAGGACGGATGGCTGGACACCACCTCGGGAGCCGCAATTTCTACGGCAATGGAGCCGAACACTTACCTTGTCCCACATAAAGCCCATGACTCCGAGGTGCCGGACTCCCTGCCGGACTCCGAACCTCCTGCGCCCCTGCCAGTCGAATCCGATTGGGTGCCGATCATGGAATTCACCGCTGTGGACATCTTTCAGCACTCGCCCTTCGGCGATATCATAAATTCACTGAAGCATCTCTCGCTATCCGGAGAGCCCTGGCCGAACTACGTCCAGGACGGGTGGGACGTGGACGACGAAGAAATTCAGATCCCACCCACCACCCACTTCGTAGCCACCGTCGACGATTTAACCGACGTACTCGACTACGACTCCGAAGACATCGACGGTATGGACGACGATGCCGGAGACTACCAAGAACCAGTGCCTACAGGACACTGGAAGACCACCACGTCATACGACATATACATGGTGGACACCCCAAAAGATGGGGACGGCGAAGAAGCAGCGGAGGCCGATTCCTTAAAGAAACAGCCCAAGCGCCGACGTCAGCGGCGCCGCTCTAAATCCCGCCACGGCAAGAATGGAGATTCCGGCACAGGAGATAATAACACCCCAGAAAGTGTCGAAGTTGACAACTCCCTCCAGCACGATCCAGCGCAGGAGGGGGCAGAAGCAAGCCCTCAGGAGAGGGCGGCAGACGAAGAGGTCGAGGATGACAATTACTTAGCTCCCTCCGGAGACGAGGCAAGCCTCGGCGACGACGAATTCATCGTGCCTGAGGATCCCGTCGAACAAGAGCGTTTCAGACGCAGGCTAAAGGCCACGACAAATAGCCTAAAGAAAAAGCAACAACAGCTTCAAGCTGATCAACACCTACTGGCCGACAGATGGACCGAGGTCCTCGCGGCCGAAGAGTATGAACTCGAACGCCCCTCCAAAAGTTACCCAAAACGCAAGTTGCTCCCCCGATTAGAGGAGGCAGCATCACCAGCGCACAATACGGCAGACCGACCACCTCGTGGCCGCGATAGAGAGGCGTGCAAGCCCTCCACCAAAACCGTACCCCGGCATCGCTCTAAAAGCAGGAAGCCACGGGGGAACGCGCCGGACTTGCGAGATATATTGGAGGACAAGGCAAGACAATCCAGATCTATCTATGGATCACGTGGACGCCCCACGACCCACGACGAATACCGTCGCACCGGATACAACTACTCCGGCCGGGACGAACACAGCAGACAACGCTCTCTCGAGCTACGTCGCGATATTGCTCAATACAGAGGCGCCGCACACCCACTATGCTTCACTGACGAAGTAATGGATCATCAAATCCCTGAAGGGTTCAAACCCGTTAATATCGAATCCTACGATGGCACAACAGACCCCGCGGTCTGGATTGAGGATTATCTCCTCCATATACACATGGCCCGCGGCGACGATCTTCATGCCATCAAATATCTCCCGCTCAAGCTTAAAGGACCAGCTCGGCATTGGCTTAACAGCCTGCCCACAGAGTCAATTGGATGCTGGGAAGACCTGGAAGCCGCATTCCTCGACAACTTCCAGGGCACGTATGTGCGACCACCGGACGCAGATGACCTAAGCCACATAATCCAGCAGCCAGACAAATCGGCCAGGCAATTCTGGACACGGTTCTTAACAAAGAAAAATCAAATCATCGACTGTCCGGATGCAGATGCACTCGCTGCCTTCAAACATAACATCCGCGACGAGTGGCTGGCCCGGCACCTAGGACAGGAGAAGCCGAAATCCATGGCAGCCCTCACATCCCTCATGACCCGCTTCTGTGTGGGAGAGGATAGCTGGCTCGCTCGCAGTAACAACCTCAGCAAAAACGTTGGCAGTCCGAATACCAAGGACCGCAATGGCAGGTTGCATCGAAACAAAAACAAACGCCGCATTAACGGCGACAGCAATGAGGATACGGCAGTCAACGCCAGATTCCGAGGCTCCAAACCCGGTCAACGGAAGAAGCCCTTCAAAAGAACCACTCCGGGCCCGTCCAATTTGGACCGAATACTCGACCGCTCTTCTCAAATACATGGAACCCCCGAAAAGCCTGCTAACCATACCAACAGAGATTGTTGGGTATTCAAGCAGGCAGGCAAATTAATCGCCGAAAACAGTGACAAGGGGCTACGCAGCGATGACGAGGAAGAGACCCGGCCGCCGAACAACAGAGGACAAAAGGGATTCCCCCCTCAAGTTCGGATGGTAAACATGATATACGCAACGCATATTCCCAAGAGGGAGCGGAAGCGTGCACTAAGGGACGTATACGCGATGGAGCCAGTCGCCCCAAAATTCAACCCATGGTCCTCTTGCCCGATCACTTTCGATCGAAGAGACCATCCGACCAGTATCCGCCATGGCGGATTCGCCGCATTGGTTTTAGACCCAATCATTGATGGATTTCACCTCACGAGAGTCCTGATGGACGGCGGCAGTAGCCTGAACCTGCTTTATCAGGATACAGTACGCAAGATGGGCATAGACCCTTCAAGGATTAAACCTACAACGACGACCTTCAAAGGCGTCATACCAGGTGTCGAGGCCAATTGTACAGGCTCAGTTACACTGGAAGTGGTCTTCGGATCCCTGGATAATTTCCAAACCGAGGATTTAATCTTCGACATAGTCCCGTTCCGCAGCGGCTATCACGCTCTGCTCGGACGAACCGCGTTTGCAAAATTCAACGCGGTGCCGCATTATGCATACCTTAAGCTCAAGATGCCAGGCCCTCGTGGAGTCATCACGGTCAATGGAAACACGGAACGCTCCCTCCGAACGGAGGAACATACAGCGGCTCTCGCGGTAGAAGTACAGAGCAGCCTTTTAAGGCAATTGTCGAGTCCGGCCGTTAAACGACCGAACACGACCAAACGCGCCCGGAGCAAAATCAACCAAGACCACCTGGCACGTTCCGTGATAGCAATGCGGCCCCAACCCCAGCCCTCGCAAAATTGTAAGACAAACTCTCCGCGTACATAATTACGCCCTGGAGATACCATGGGCATAGGGGGAAGGGCACAACCACAACAGACCCAGAGTGCGGTTCGACCACACCAGGGGCTCCCAAGTGTGTCGCTCTTTTTTCTTTTATTTTTCTCTTTTTTTTACAGAACTCAGTCCGGCGGCGAACCTGTCGAACTCAAGATGCAACAGCCAGGGAACAACAAAGGCCGCGACGAACACTCAGGTGGTCTCCATCACGAGCATTAAATTTGTTAAATACAACATTCCGCGGCCTACCCCTGGAGGGAGACGCCTTTAATTCGTCCAATCCCTTGCTTTCCGCACTATTTATATCATTCCGCACTAATAGCATATCTTCTCGAATAAAATGCAACACTTTTGCCTATAATTGCATCACTTTATATATATATATATATATGTTCATTTACAACATGTTGCACCCGTGCATCTTGGTACGGCCAAATACACCAGGGGCTTATGTCCTCCGCTTTATGGTGTGATAAAGTCCGCACACTTTCACAAGTGCGGCACCCCGAACTTATAGCATTATATGAATCAGCTCCGAATTATGTCTTGGGTCAATAGTTGGGTTTGCCCGGCTCCCATGTTTGGCACCTTACGTTCCGTTCTATCGGCTAAGGTAGCACTGGGAGAACCACTGCGATTGCGCCCCGGTTGAGCCGGATTAACGCCTCAGTGGAGAAAGCTAAAACTGACCGACATGATAAGGCGTGAGACTGGTCGCTATTCGAGAGGTCCTTTCGGGTCCTTAAAGACCTACGCCGCTTCGAGCGAAGTTCCGGATTATGTCCGATGAAGGCGTGGATAGCGCCCCAATTCGGTCTTCCGAATACTAGGGGCTTCGCTGAAATTTAGAATTATAGAATTCTATGGCTAAGTGAGAGTGTTCAAGCACTATAAGTCCGGTTGCCTTGTTCGTTGTGTTGAGCGCCTCCCTAGATGGACCCAAAAATGGGAACAAGAGTGCTCAAGTTTATCCCGAACATCCCAGCACTCGTGGCATGGGGGCCGAAGCCGACGACTTGCCATCTCTCAGATTTAATAAACGGCCGCACAGAAGGTAATATTTTAAATTAAACAAGCATTGCTTAGTGCATATGAACAAAGTTTTCAGTGCACAGGATAACACATTGCGAATTCACTCAAAAATTACATCCCTGGGGCACTCATCCGCAATCTTGCGGGCACCCTTCAGGACAGCCTTATAGTAAATTTCGGGCGTACGATGCTCCTTGCCCGCTGGTGGCGCGTCAGTGATTAGCTTCTCCGCATCCAGCTTGCCCCAATGCACCTTTGCGCGGGCAAGGGCCCGACGAGCACCTTCAATACAGGCGGAGCGCTTGATAACCTCCACCCAGGGGCACGCATCCACCAGCCATCGCACGAGGCCGAAGTAGCTCCCAGGCATGGCCTCTCCAGGCCACAGCCGGACTATGAGGCCCTTCATGGCCTGCTCGGCCACCTTGTGAAGTTCGACCAGCTGCTTCAGCTGGTCGCTAGGGGGTACCAGATGGCCGGCCTCAGCATACTGAGACCAGAAGATCTTCTCTGTTGAGCTCCCCTCCTCGGCTCGGTAGAATGCGGCAGCATCAGACACGCTGCGAGGCAGATCTGCAAACGCCCCTGGAGAGCTCCGAATCTGGGTAAGTAACACGTAATTTACATTCACATGCTTGCTTTGCATGAAAAATGCCTTACCCGCCGCTATCTTCTTCATCAATTCAACCTCCTGAAGGGACTTATGGGCCTCGGCCTTGGCGGTTTTGGCACTTTCGGGAGCCGAGGCAAGCTCGGACTCTCGAGTCTTTGAGTCACGCTCCAGACTCTCATGCTTTTCCATGAGAGCCTGGAGCTCTTGCTGAACCACCGCCACCCGCGCCTCCTGCTTTTCTTGCTCCCCCCGTTCCGTGGCCGCATGGCGTTCGGCCGCGGACACGGCCTCCTTCAGGGCCTCCACCTCGTTCGTGGCCCCTGCAGTACCCATGTTATCCTTGTTATTTTTTGTCGCAACCTAAATCCTTTTCTGTAAGGTACAAATTCAAAGTGATGTTACTCACCTTCTTTGTCTTGGAGCTGCTTCCTGGCGCGGCCGAGCTCTTGCCTGGACCGCTCGAGCTCCTGCTTCAACGCACCGACCTCCGCAGTCAGTGCGGCAGAGGTCAGCAGCGCAGCCTGCAACCCATATTGACATAATTTTTTAGCAACCCTGCGTATATCTTGTTTCAGATCCTCAGTCTGGCTTTTCTTTCCGAACACCGAACCGAGCATCAGGGGCTACTGTCTATGCGGTATTACATTGCATATTTTTAACTTCTTACCTCAAAGCCAGATAGAAGGCTACTGCAGGCTTCGGTCAGCCCGCTCTTGGCGAGCTGCACCTTCTGGATCACCGCACTCATAATAGTGCGGTGTTCTTCCTCGATGGAAGCGCTCTGCAGCGCCTCCAACAAATTACCCGGCGCCTCCGGTTGGACGGAAGCCGCCGGCGTCACGGTCTTGCCCTTCGTTCGAAGGGGCCACCGGCCGGACTCCGGAACCACTGCGGGTTCTGTTGTGGAGTCCGGCGCAAAGTCCGGGAGGACGCCTTGTGGCGCCTCCGGAGCCTCCCCCTGAGGGGTCCCTTCTGGGGATCCCACCTCGGCGTCCTCGGCGTTGCGAGGGGTGGAGGCGGTCGGGATGGAGTCTACATCCGACGAAGCCAACGACCCGCTCGATGAAGCGGGGAGATCATCACTGGCCGGACTACAGGCAGCATGCGGCATTAGAATGACACTATGTGACGCAGAAAAAGAAATTATAAATCATTCAGGAATCCGGATACTTACGATCTCGCCGGAGGCCTGGCCCTTGTAGGCCATTCTTCCTCGCCAACGTTGATGTTGGCAGAACTGTCCGGGGGAATAGTCCTTCCCCTCTTGGACCCTCCGGCCTCCCCTATTGGGGAAGCCTTCCTCTTCCTCTCTCCCTCCTCTGGGAGAGAGTCCTCTTCCTCCTCCTCATTTTCGGGGGAGGAGTCCGCCCCGGAGTCATCGGACACCTGAAAACGGGCACTCTTTCGAGCACCCGTGGCCTCCTTCTTGGCCTTCTTTTCCGGCACCACGTGCGGTGCCGGAACCAGCAGCCTCGCTAGACGAGCGTCTACTGGATTTTCTGGCATAGGAGCCGGACAGGTAATCTGCTCCACCTTCTTCATCCAGTCCTGTCAAAGGAAAAGGTTAAATTAAAACCCGCATAGAGTCAAACTATGAAAAACAAGTGTCCCGTAAAGGGGTAGAATCACTTACCTCGTCAGCCTGGTGCTACGAGCGAAATCCGCGATCTTCAGTCGTGGATGCGGGGGCTTCGGCGCCCTTGAACAGCACCTTCCAGGCGCCTTCGTACGTTGTGTCGAAGAGCTTGTTCAGCGCCTGGTGCTGTTCCGGATCGAACTCCCATAGATTGAATGCCGGCTCTTGGCATGGGAGAATCCGGCGGACGAGCATGACCTGGACCACGTTAACCAGCCTGAGCTTCTTCACCAGCTTCTTGATACAGGCTTGGAGTCCCGTCAGCTCCTTCAAACTACCCCACAGCAAGCCCTTCTCTTTCCAGGAGGTGAGCTGCGTGGGGATACCAGATCTAAACTCGGGGGCCGCCGCCCATTTAGGGTCACGCGGCTCGGTGATATAGAACCACCCCGATTGCCACCCCTTGACGGATTCCACGAAGGCCCCGTCGAACCAAAGGACGTTGGGCATCTTGCCCAACATGGCACCTCCGCACTCCGCTTGAATGCCCTTCACTACCTTCGGCTTGACATTGAAGATCTTGAGCCACAAGCTGAAGTGGGGCTGGATGCAGAGGAAGGCCTCGCACACGACGATAAACGCCGAGATGTTGAGGATGAAGTTCGGCGCCAGATCATGGAAATCCAGGCCGTAGTAGAACATGAGCCCCCGGACAAAGGGGTGAAGTGGAAAGCCCAGTCCACGGAGGAAGTGGGAAAGAAAGACAACCCTCTCATGGGGCCTGGGGGTGGGGATGAGCTGCCCCTCGTCGGGCAGCCGGTGCGCGATGTCGCCGGAAAGGTATCCGGCGCCGCGCAGTTTGGCGATTTGCTCCTCCTTAACGGTGGAGGCCAACCATTTACCTCCCGCTCCAGACATGGTCGGAGAAGGTTGAGACGAGATGCGCGAACTTGGGCGCTGGAGCTCGAGTGCGTGGAGATGGATAAGCAAAGGAGGAAGAAGGCGTAGGTGAGAAGGTGAATCCTTATCCCTTATATGGACGGGCGAAGTCTTACGCGTCCCCCACCGGCCTGGTAAATCTCTCTTATCTCCCAAGCGTCACCATCAATGACGCGGTTGGGTTACCCACGCCCGTATTGATGAGAATCCCGGATTATGGGGAAACACGATCTCTGCTTCAACAAGACGTGCCAAGGAAACCGCTTCGCTAAATGCGCTGAGGTGGTAAAGTAAAAAACAATTCGAGTGATGGCTTGGTAGTGGTGTGACGTCCTGCCACGGAAAACGTCAGCAGATTGAACTCGTGTATATATTATTATTCTCTCTACGGTGGAATGTGGAATTTATTTTGCAGAGCCGGACACTATCCTGGTGTTCACAATCTTCTATCATTTGGAGGAGGAACCCGCCTTGCAATGCCAAGCAATATACACGCCGGACTTATCATCATTGAAGCCTGGTTCAGGGGCTACTGAGGGAGTCCCGGATTAGGGGGTGTCCGGATTGCCGGACTACCATCATCGGCCGGACTATCATCGGCCGGACTATCATCATCAACCGGACTCCAAGACTATGAAGATACAAGATTGAAGACTTCACCCCGTGTCCGGATGGGACTTTCCTTGGCGTGGAAGGCAAGCTTGGCGATACGGATATGTAAATCTCCTACCATTGTAACCGACTCTATGTAACCCTAGCCCTCTCCGGTGTCTATATAAACCGGATGGCTTTAGTCCGTAGGACTGCAATCACAACAACCCTTACAATCATACCATAGGCTAGCTTCTAGGGTTTAGACTCCTTGATCTCATGGTAGATCCACTCTTGTAAACATCCACAATATCAATATCAATCAAGCAGGACGTAGGGTTTTACCTCCATCAAGAGGGCCCGAACCTGGGTAAACATTGTGTCCCTTGTCTCCTGTTACCATCCGCCTAGACGCACAGTTCGGGACCCCCTACCCGAGATCCGCCGGTTTTGACACCGACAAGTGTCGTAAGGGCTGCCATAGATTTCGGCTTTTCCTATCCTAGGTGTCGGGCAAGCCATTCGTCTCGGATGTTGTGCCTGAAGGCTGCAAGGGCCTCGGCGCCCGGACAGTCGACTATTTGATTTTTCTTGGTTAGGAACCGTGTCCAGAATTGTCTGGCCGATTCCTCTAGCTGGTGGATTATGTGGCTTAGGTCATCGGCGTCTGGTGGTCGCACATAAGTGCCCTGGAAGTTGTCAAGGAATGCGGATTCCAGGTCCTCCCAACAACTAATTGACTCTGCTGGCAGGCTATTAAGCCAATGTCGAGTTGGTCCTTTAAGCTTGAGCGGGAGGTATTTGATGGCGTGTAGATCATCACCATGGGCCATGTGGATATGAAGGAGATAGTCCTCGATCCATACCGCAGGATCTGTTGTGCCATCGTATGATTCGATGTTTACGGGTTTAAAGCCCTCGGGGATTTGATGATCCATTACTTCGTCTGTGAATCATAGTGGGTGTGCGGCGCCCCTGTACTCGGCTATATCGCACGCAGCTCGGACGAGCTTGGTCTGTTGTATTCAGCCTGGCCGTACTTATCATGTCCGGCGTGACGGCTAGCGTCACGTGACGCGGGGCGCCCATGCGATCCGTAGATCGATCTTGTTTGCCTTGCCTTATTCTCCAATATGTCACGCAGGTCTATTGCGTCTCCCCGTACTCTGGTATGTTTTGAGCGGTGCCGTGGTGCGGCTTGAGTCGAGGGCCTGAAGGCCTCTCTATCGCGGCCACGGGGTGGCCGATCGGGCGCATCGTACGCTGGTGATGTAGGTTTAGTTGCTTCCTCCTCAAGTTGGGGTAGCAGCCTGCGCTTTGGGTAACTCTTGGAGGGGCGTTCGAGTTTATACTCTTCGGCCTCCAGGACTTCGGTCCATCTGTCGGCTAGCATGTCTTGGTCAGCTCTAAGCTGCTGCTGTTTTTTCTTGAGGCTGCTTGCCGTGGCCATAAGTCTGCGTTTGAAATGCTCTTGTTCAACGGGATCCTCTAGCACGACGAATTCGTCGTCGTCGAGGCTTGCGTCGTCTTCGGAGGGATGCATATAATTGTCGTCCTCAACCTCTCTGTCGGCCGCTCTCTTATGAGGGCTGGCTCCTTTGTCCTCCTGCACTGAATCCTGCTGGAGGGGGTTATCTTCGGCACTGTCTGGCGTGTTGTTATCTCCGGTGCCGGAATCGCCGTTTTTGCTTGGGCGGGACTTAGAGCGGCGCCGCTGACGTCGGCGCTTGGGTTGCTTCTTGGAGGGGTCATCCTCCGTTTGTTCTTCGCCATCCCCTGTTTTGGGGGTGTCCAGCATGTATATGTCATATGACGAGGTGGCTTTCCAGTTCCCTATAGGTGCTGGTTCTTGGTCTTCTCCTTCATCGGCGTCCATACCGTCGATGTCTTCGGAGTCAAAGTCGAGCACGTCAGTTAGATCGTCGACAGTGGCTACAAAGTGGGTGGTGGGTGGGTTTCGAATTTCTTCGTCGTCCGCGTCCCAACCTGCTGACCATAATCCGGCCAGGGCTCTCCTGACAAAGAGAGAGAGTTTAGTGAATCCAGGAAATCGCCAAAGGGCGAGTGTTGAAAGACGTCTGCGGCGGTGAACTCCATGACCGGAGCCCAATCGGGTTTGATCGGAAGGGGTGCGGGATATTCGGAGTCCGGAACGGAGTCCGGCACCTTGGAGTCACGGGCCTTGCAAAGGACTAGGCTGGTATTTGGCTCTATCGCCGTAGAGATTGCGGAGCCTGGGGCAGCGTCCAACCGTCCGTCCCCAGCTAGTGCAGTCGGCTCCGAGCTAATGGTCGGAGCGGACATCTGAGCGGCACTCTGGGTGCTGTCCGGCGGCAGAGCAAGATCATGCCCATCGGGACAGCACGGCGCGCTCGGCCGCGGCTCGAATCCGTCGAAGACCAAGTCCCCGCGGATGTCAGCCGTGTAGTTTAATCTTCCAAAACTGACCTGATGGCCAGGGGCGTAGCTTTCGATCTGCTCCATATGGCCAAACGAGTTGGCCCGCAGTGCGAAGCCGCCGAATATGAAGATCTGTCCGGGAAGGAAAGTCTCACCCTGGACCGCGTCGTGGTTGATGATTGAAGAAGCCATCGGGCCTACGCGTGACGACACAGAGGAACTCTCAATGAAAACACCAATATCGGTGTCAAAACCGGCGGATCTCGGGTACGGGGTCCCGAACTGTGCGTCTAGGCGGATGGTAACAGGAGACAAGGGACACGATGTTTTTACCCAGGTTCGGGCCCTCTCGATGGAGGTAAAACCCTACTCCTGCTTGATTAATATTGATGATATGGGTAGTACAAGAGTGGATCTACCACGAGATCAGAGAGGCTAAACCCTAGAAGCTAGCCTATGGTATGATTGTTGTTCGTCCTACGGACTAAAACTCTCCGGTTTATATAGACACCGGAGAGGGCTAGGGTTACACAGAGTCGGTTTCAATGGGAGGAGATCTTCATATCGTATCGCCAAGCTTGCCTTCCACACCAAGGAAAGTCCCATCCGGACACGGGACGGAGTCTTCAATCTTGTATCTTCATAGTCTGGGAGTCCGACCAAAGGTCATAGTCCGGCCATCCGGACACCCCCTAATCCAGGACTCCCTCAATCACCATCGTCACGGCGTGACACCTTGATCTCCATCGTAGCATCGTTGTTGTTTCGCCACCTATTGCTTCTACGACTATCGCTACCGCTTAGTGATAAAGTAAAGCAATTACAGGGCGATTGCATTGCATATAATAAAGCGACAACCATATGGCTCCTGCAGTTGCCGATAACTCTGTTGCAAAACATGATCATCTCATACAATAAAATATAGCATCACGTCTTGACCATATCACATCACAACATGCCCTGCAAAAATAAGTTAGACGTCCTCTACTTTGTTGTTGCAAGTTTTACGTGGCTGCTACGGGCTGAGCAAGAACCGTTCTTACCTACGCATCAAAACCACAACGATAGTTCATCAAGTTAGTGCTGTTTTGACCTTCTCAAGGACCGAGCGTAGCCACACTCGGTTCAACTGAAGTTGGAGAAACTGAAACCCGCCAGCTACCTATGTGCAAAGCACGTCGGTAGAACCAGTCTCGCGTAAGCGTACGCGTAATGTCGGTCCGGGCCGCTTCATCCAACAATACCGCTGAACCAAAGTATGACATGCTGGTAAGAAGTATGACTTGTATCGCCCACAACTCACTTGTGTTCTACTCGTGCATATAACATCTACACATAAAACTAGGCTCTGATAACATTGTTGGGGAACGTAGTAATTTCAAAAAATATCCTACGCACACGCAAGATCATGGTGGTGCATAGCAACGAGAGGGGAGAGTGTGTCCACGTACCCTCGTAGACCGAAAGCAGAAGCGTTAGATCAACGCGGTTGATGTAGTCGTACGTCTTCACGGCCCGACCGATCAAGCACCGAAACTACGGCACCTCCGAGTTCTAACACACGTTCAGCTCGATGATGTCTGAGGGAGTTCCGGACTAGGGGGTGTCCGGATAGCCGAACTATCATCATCGGCCGGACTCCAAGACTATGAAGATACAAGATTGAAGACTTCGTCCCGTGTCCGGATGGGACTTTCCTTGGCGTGGAAGGAAAGCTTGGCGATACGGATATGTAGATCTCCTACCATTGTAACCGACTCTGTGTAACCCTAGCCCTCTCCAGTGTCTATATAAACTGGATGGCTTTAGTCCATAGGACGAACAACAATCATACCATAGGCTAGCTTCTAGGGTTTAGCCTCTCTGATCTCGTGGTAGATCCACTCTTGTAACACACATCATCAATATTAATCAAGCAGGACGTAGGGTTTTACCTCCATCAAGAGGGCCCGAACCTTGGTAAAACATCGTGCCCCTTGTCTCCTGTTACCATCTGCCTAGACGCACAGTTCGGGACCCCCTACCCGAGATCCGCCGGTTTTGACACCGACATTGGTGCTTTCATTGAGAGTTCCTCTGTGTCGTCACCGATAGGCTCGATGGCTTCTTCGACCATCATCAACGACGCAGTCCAGGGTGAGACTTTTCTCCCTGGATAGATCTTCGTATTCGGCGGCTTCGCACTGCGGGCCGATTCGCTTGGCCATCTGGAGCAGATCGAAAGCTACGCCCCTGGCCGTCAGGTCAGATTTGGAAGTTTGAACTTCACGGCTGACATCCGCGGGGACTTGATCCTCGATGGAGTCGAGCCACAGCCGAGCGTGCCGCACTGTCATGGCGAGCATGATTTAGCTCTGCAGCCGGACAGTACCCTGGAGGCCGCACTCGAACCCGCTCCGATCTTCAATTCGGAGCCGGCTGCGCAGATCGCAGATGGATGGCTAGACACCGCCTCGGGGGCTGCAACCTCTACGGCGATAGAGCCGAACACTGATCTTGTCCCTCATAAAGCTCGCGACTCCGAGGTGCCGGACTCCTTGCCGGACTTCGAACCTGCCGCGCCCCCTCCGATCGAATCCGATTGGGCGCCGGTCATGGAGTTCACCGCAGCGGACATCTTTCAACTCTCACCTTTTGGCGACATCTTGAGTTCGCTAAAGTACCTCTCGTTATCAGGAGAGCCCTGGCCGGACTGCGGTCAGGACGGTTGGGATGCGGGCGACGAAGAAATTCAAAGCCCACCCACCACCCACTTTGTAGCCGCTGTCGACGATCTAACCGACATGCTAGACTACGACTCCGAAGACATCGACGGTATGGACAACGATGCCGGAGACGAACAAGAACCAGCGCCTACCGGGCACTGGAAAGCCACCTCATTATATGACATATACATGGTGGATATCCCAAAGGATGGGAATGGTGAAGGAACAGAGGAGGATGACCCGTCCAAGAAACAGCCCAAGCGCCGGCGTCAGCGACGCCGCTCTAAATCCCGCCACAGCAAGAATGAAGATTCCGGCACCGGAGATAACAATACACCGGACAGTGCCGAAGACAATCCACTCCAGCAAGATCCAGCGCAGGAGGATGGAGACGCCAGCCCTCACGAGAGAGCGGCAGAAGAAGAGGTAGAGGATTATATGCCTCCCTCCGGAGACGAAGCAAGCCTCGACGACGATGAATTCGTCGTGCCTGAGGATCCCGTCGAACAAGAGCATTTTAGACGCAGGCTTATGGCCACGGCGAACAGCCTCAAGAAAAAGCAGCAACAGCTTAGAGCTGATCAGGATCTGCTAGCCGACAGATGGACTGAAGTCCTCGCGGCCGAAGTGCATGAGCTCGAACGCCCCTCCAAAAGCTACCCTAAACGCAAGCTGCTCCCCCGATTAGAGGAGGAGGCTTACGAACCCGCATCACTAGGAGACAATACGGCTGACCGACCACCCCGTGGTCGCGACAGAGAGGCCTCTAGGCCCTTCACTAGAACCGTACCCCGGCATCGCTCAAAAAGCACACGGCCACAGGGGAACGCTCCGGACCAGTGGGATATATTGGAGGACAAGGCAAGACTATCAAGATCGATCTATGGATCTCGTGGGTGCCCCACGGTATGTGACGACAACCATCGCGCCGGACACAGTAAGTCCGGCCGGGCCGAAAAAAACAGACAAAGCTCTTTTGAGCTCCGTCGTGATATCGCCCAGTACAGAGGCGCCGCACACCCACTATGCTTCACAGACGAAGTAATGGATCATCAAATCCCCGAAGGGTTTAAACCCGTCAATATCGAATCCTATGATGGCACAACAGACCCCGCGGTTTGGATCGAAGACTATCTCCTTCACATCCACATGGCCCGCGGTGACGATCTTCACGCCATCAAATACCTCCCCCTCAAGCTTAAAGGACCAGCCCAACATTGGCTCAACAGCTTGCCAGCAGAGTCAATTGGGAGCTTGGAGGACCTGGAAGCCGCATTCCTCGATAACTTCCAGGGAACTTATGTGCGACCACCAGACGCTGATGACCTAAGCCACATAATTCAGCAGCCAGACGAATCGGCCAGACAATTCTGGACACGGTTCTTAACCAAGAAAAACCAAATCGTTGACTGTCCGGATGCGGAGGCCCTCGCGGCCTTCAAGCATAACATCCGCGGCGAGTGGCTTGCCCGGCACCTAGGACAGGAAAAGCCGAAATCCATGGCAGCCCTCACATCACTCATGACCCGCTTCTGCGTGGGTGAGGACAGCTGGCTAGCACGCATCAACAACCTCAGCAAAAATTCTGGCAGTCCGGACTTCAAGGACCGAAATGGCAGGCCGCGTCGTAACAAAAACAAACGCCGCATTAACGGCGACAATATTGAGGATACAGCAATCAATGCCGGATTCAGAGGCTCTAAACCCGGTCAGCGGAAAAAGCCATTCAAAAGAACTACTCCGGGTCCGTCCAATTTGGACCGAATACTCGACCGCTTGTGCCAGATACACGGCACCCCCGAAAAGCCAGCTAACCACACCAACAGGGACTGTTGGGTATTCAAGCAGGCAGGCAAGTTAATTCCCGAAAACAATGACAAGGGGCTGCATAGCGATGACGAGGACGAGACCCGACCTCCGAACAATAGAGGACAGAAGGGTTTCCCCCCCACAGGTGCGGACGGTGAACATGATATACGCAACGCACATACCCAAAAGGGAGCGGAAGCGTGCACTCAGGGATGTCTACGCGATGGAGCCAGTTGCCCCGAAGTTCAATCCATGGTCCTCCTACCCGATCACTTTTAACCGAAGGGACCACCCCACCAGCATCCGCCACGGCGGATTCGCCGCACTGGTCTTAGACCCAATCATCGATGGATTTCACCTAACCAGAGTCCTGATGGACGGCGGCAGCAGCCTGAACCTACTTTACCAGGATAAAGTGCGCAAAATGGGCATAGACCCCTCAAGGATTAAACCTACCAAAACGACCTTTAAAGGCGTCATACCAGGTGTAGAAGCCAATTGTACAGGCTCAATTACACTGGAAGTGGTCTTCGGATCCCCGGATAAGTTCCGAAGCAAGGATTAATCTTCGACATAGTCCCGTTCCGCAGCGGCTATCATGCCTTGCTCGGACGTACCGCGTTTGCAAAGTTCAACGCAGTGCCGCACTACGCATACCTCAAGCTCAAGATGCCAGGACCTCGAGGAGTCATCACGGTCAACGGAAACACTGAACGTTCTATCCGCACGGAGGAACATACAGCGGCTCTTGCGGCAGAAGTGCAATGCAGCCTCTTAAGGCAATTCTCGAGTCCGGCCGTTAAGCGGCGGGACACAGCTAAGCGCGCCCGGAGTAACTTACAACAAGACCACCTGGCACGTTCCGAGAACGCGTAGCAGTGCGGCCCCAACCCCGGCTCCTGCGAAACATCAAAGCAGGTCCTTCGCGTACACCATTATGCTCTGAAGATACCATGGGCATGGGGAGAGGGGCACGACCACGATAAACCCAGACTGCGGCTCAACCACACCAGGGGCTCTCAAGTGTGTCGTTCCTTTTTCTTTTCTTTTTTACCTTTTACTTTTTACCCACAAGACTCCGTTTGTCAGAGGCCCTGTCCGGCAGCAGACCTGCCGAACTCACGATGCAACAGCCAGGGAAGGATAAAGGCTACAACGAATATACAGGTGGCCTCCATTACGAGCATTTTTATACACCAATCTGCAGCCTACCCCTGGAGGGGGACATGTTTAACAGTCCCATACCTTGCTTATCGCACTATTTGTATCGTTCTGCATTCGTAGAAACACTTATTGAATAAAACAATGCAGCACCTTTTTGCTTATAATTGCATTTCTTTTTCATACATACGTTCATTTACGGCATGTTGCATCCGTACACTTTGGTACGGCTAATATACACCAGGGGCTTATGTTTCCCACATTATGGTATGATGAGTCCGATCACTTTCACAAGTGCGGCACCCCAAACTTATAGCACTATATGCATCGGCTCCGAATCATGTCTTGGGTCAATAGCTGGGTTTGCCCGGCTCCCATGTTTTGGTACCTTATGTTCCGTTATATCGGCTAAGGTAGCACTGGGAGAACCACTGGGATTCTGCCCCAGTTGAGCTGGGTTAACGCCTCAGTGGAGAAAGCTAAAACTGACCGTCATGATGAGGCGAGAGCCGGTCGTTGTTCAAGAGGTTTTTTGCGAGTCCTTAAAGACTTATGCCGCTTAGAGCGTGGAGCCGGATACTGTCTGGCCAAGGCGTGGATAGCGCCCCAAATTTGGCCTTCCGAAGACTAGGGGCTTCGCTGAAATTTAAAATTATAGAATTCTGTGGCTAAGTGAGAGTGTTCAAGCATTATAAGTCCGGTTGCCTTGTTCGCTGTGTTGAGCGCCTCCCTAGATGGACCCAAAAATGGGAACAAGAGCGCTCAAGTTTATCCCGAACACCCCAGCACTCATGGCATGGGGGCTGAAGCCGACGAGTTGCCATCTCTCAGGTTTGATAAACAGCTGCACAGAAGGTAATATTTTAAATTAACAAGCGTTGCTTAGCGCATATGAACTAAGTTTTCAGCGCACAGGATAACAAAATGTGAGTCTACTCAAATATTACATCTTTGGAGCACTCACCCGCAATAGTGCGGGCGCCCTTCAGCACACTCTTATAATACATCTCGGGCGTGTGATGCTCCTTGCCCTCTGGTGGCGGGTCCGTCACGAGCTTCTGGGCATCCATCTTGCCCCAGTGCACCTTTACGCGGGCAAGTACCCGACGGGCATCCTCAATACAAGCGAAATGCTTGATGACTTCTACCCACGGGCACGCATCCATCAGCCGCCGCACCAGGCCGAAGTAGCTCCCAGGCATGGCCTCCTTAGGCCACAGCCGAACTATGAGGCCCTTCATGGCCTGTTCGGCCGCCTTGTGGAGCTCGGCCAGCTGCTTCAGCTGGTCGCTAAGGGGCACCGGATGTCCGGCCTCAGCATACTGAGACCAGAAGACCTTCTCCGTCGAGCTCCCGTCCTCGGCCCGGTAGAATGCGGTAGCATCGGACACGCTGCGAGGAAGATCTGCGAACGCTCCTGTAGAGCTTCGAATTCGGGTAAGCAACTGGTAATTAACACTCACATGCTTACTTTGCATGAAAAATGCCTTACCCGCTGCTATTTTCTTCACCGCCTCAATCTCCTGGAGGGCCTTGAAGGCTTCGGCCTTAGCGGCTTTGGCACTCTCAAGAGTCGTTGCAAGCTCAGACTCTCGAGTCTTCGAGTCACGCTCCAAGCTCTCATGTTTTTTCACGAGATCCTGGAGCTCTTGCTTATTTATCTAGAAGGTTGTTGAACCGGAAATTCCAACCGACCCTATTGTCGAGAGGTTAAATTTAGTTGAAGAAGAAAACAATTTCTTGAAGGAAAAAAATAAAAAAACTTGAGGAGGAGAAGATGATATTGGAGTTGCATGTTGCGGATGTCGTCGATGATCACAAGATCAAGATGGATGCAATGCGCTTGAAGATGAGAAAGATTAGAAAATATGCCATTCATACCGAGGCTTGGTATCATTATGTCGTTGGATCAGTTGTTACCTTGGTTGCGATTATGATCGTATTTGTTTTCGCATTGAAATGTTTTACATAGTTTCAATGTATGGTTTAATTAATTTAGATGCTCTGCAGAGCTTTATGTTGTTAGATGAGAACTATGTATGTACTTTGGTTTTTATGTGATGAAGAACTTCTATTAATTTGGTCACTTAATTATCTATTCATGATGTTCTGTAATGATTTTTGACACACTTAATTATATATAATGCACGGAGATGAACCGGCAATGGATGTACGGTGACAGACACACCTCCGAGTACATTAAGGGCGTGCATGATTTTCTCGAAGTGGCTGAGGCAAACAAGCAGAATGGTTTTATGTGTTGTCCATGCCCTATATGTGGGAATACGAAGTCTTACTCTGATCGGAAAATCCTTCACACCCACCTGCTTTACAAGGGTTTCATGCCACACTATAATGTTTGGACGAGGCATGGAGAAATACGGGTTATGATGGAAGACGGCGAGGAAGAAGAGTACGATGACAACTATGTGCCCCCTGAATACGGTGGTGCTACTGAACATCAAGATGCACCAGACGATGTGCACGATGGTGCTGGAACGGGCGAAGCTACTGAAGATCAAGAGGAACCAGACGATGTGCCCGATGATGATGATCTCCGCCAAGTCATTGTCGATGCAAGGACACAATGCGAAAGTCAAAAGGAGAAGCTGAAGTTCGATCGCATGTTAGAGGATCACAAAAAAGGGTTGTACCCCAATTGCGAATATGGCAACACAAAGCTCGGTACCGTACTCGAATTGCTGCAGTGGAAGGCAGAGAATGCTGTGCCTGATAAAGGATTTGAGAAGCTACTGAAAATAAAGAAGAAGAAGCTTCCAAAGGATAACGAATTGCCCGACAGTACATATGCAGCAAAGAAGGTCGTATGCCCTCTAGGATTGGAGGTGGAGAAGATACATGCATGCCCTAATGATTGCATCCTCTACCGTGGTGCCTACAAGGATCTGAACGCATGCCCGGTATGCGGTGCATTGCGGTATAAGATCAGACGAGATGACCCTGGTGATGTTGACGGCGAGCCTTCCAGGAAGAGGGTTCCTGTGAAGGTGATGTGGTATGCTCCTATAATACCACGGTTGAAACGTCTGTTCAGAAACGGAGAGCATGCCAAGTTGATGCGATGGCACAGTGAGGACCGTAAGAAAGACAGGAAGTTGAGAGCACCCGCTGACGGGTCGCAGTGGAGAAAAATCGAGAGAAAGTACTGGGATGAGTTTGCAAAGGACCCAAGGAACGTATGCTTTACTTTAAGAGCGGATGGCATTAATCCTTTCGTGGAGCAGAGCAGCAATCACAGCACCTGGCCCGTGACTCTATGTATGTGTAACCTTCCTCCTTGGATGTGCATGAAGCGGAAGTTCATTATGATGCCAGTTCTCATCCAAGGCCCTAAGCAACCCGGCAACGACATTGATGTGTACCTAAGGCCATTAGTTGAAGAACTTTTATAGCTGTGGAATGGAAACGGTGTACGTACGTGGGTTGAGCACAAAAAGGAGGAATTTGACCTAAAGGCGTTGCTTTTCGTGACCATCAACGATTGGCCCGCTCTCAGTAACCTTTCAGGACAGACAAACAAGGGATACCACGCATGCACGCACTGTTTACTTGACACCGATAGTATATACCTGGGAAGCTGCAGGAAGAATGTGTACCTGGGCCATGGTCGATTTCTTCCGACCAACCATCAATGTCGAAAGAAAGGCAAGCACTTCAAAGGTGAGGCAGATCACCGGAAGAAGCCCGCCATGCGTACCGGTGATCACGTACTTGCTATGGTCAATGATTTACACGTAATATTTGGAAAGGGTCCCGGCGGACTAGCTGTTCCGAATAACACCGAGAATCACGCACCCATGTGGAAGAAGAAATCTATATTTTGGGACCTACCCTACTGGAAAGACCTAGAGGTCCGCTCTTCGATCGACGTGATGCACGTGACGAAGAACCTTTGCGTGAACCTGCTAGGCTTCTTGGGCGTGTATGGGAAGACAAAAGATACACCTGAGGCACGAGAGGACCTGCAACGCTTGCACGAAAAAGAGGGCATGCCTCCGAAGCAGTATGAAGGTCCTGCCAGCTACGCTCTTACGAAAGAAGAGAAAGAAATATTCTTTCAATGACTGCTTAGTATGAAGGTCCCGACTGGCTTCTCGTCGAATATAAAGGGAATAATAAATATGCCAGAGAAAAAGTTCCAGAACCTAAAGTCTCATGACTGCCACGTGATTATGACGCAACTGCTTCCGGTTGCATTGAGGGGGCTTCAACCGGAAAACGTCTGATTAGCCATTGTGAAGCTATGTGCATTCCTCAATGCAATATCTCAGAAGGTGATCGATCCAGAAATCGTACCAACGCTAAGGAGTGATGTGGCGCAATGTCTTGTCAGTTTCGAGCTGGTGTTCCCACCATCCTTCTTCAATATCATGACGCACGTCCTAGTTCATCTAGTCGACGAGATTGTCATTCTGGGCCCGTATTTCTACACAATATGTACCCCTTTGAGAGGTTCATGGGAGTCCTACAGAAATATGTTCGTAACCGCGCTAGGCCAGAAGGAAGCATCTCCATGGGCCATCAAACAGAGGATGTCATCGGGTTTTGTGTTGACTTCATTCCTGGCCTTACGAAGATAGGTCTCCCTAAATCGCGGTATGAGGGGAGACTGACTGGAAAAGGCATGCTTGGAAGAGACTCAATAATATGCAGGGACGGATATTCTTGGTCTCAAGCACACTACACAGTTCTACAGAACTCTACCTTGGTGACCCCGTATGTCGATGAACACAAGAACAGTCTGCGCTCCAAACACCCGGAGCAGTGCGACGACTAGATTACATGTGAACACATTAGGACTTTCAGCAGTTGGTTGGAAACACGTCTCAGAGGTGACAACACTGTTTGTGATGAGCTGTACTTGTTGTCCAGGGGACCATCTTCGACTGTAATGATTTGGAAAGGATACGAGATAAATGGGAATACATTTTACACGATTGACTAAGATGAAAAGAGCACCAACCAAAACAGCGGTGTCCGCTTTGATGCAGCAACCGACAAGGGAAATGACACATATTATGGTTACATAGTAGACATATGGGAACTTGACTACGGAGTAGATTTTAAGGTCCCTTTGTTTAAGTGCAAGTGGGTCAATCTGTCAGGAGGCGGGGTACAGGTAGACCCACAGTACGGAATGACAACAGTGGATCTGAAAAATCTTGGGTACACTAACGAACCGTTCGTCCTAGCCAATGATGTGGCACAGGTTATCTATGTGAAGGACATGTCTACCAGACCGAGGAAAAGAAAAGATAAGGAAGCGAATACATCATACAATGAGCCAAAGCGCCACATAGTTCTTTCAGGAAAAAGGGACATCCTGGGAGTGGAGGGCAAGACAGACATGTCTGAAGAGTATGAAAAGTTTCATGAAATTCCCCCCTTCAAAGTCAAGGCTGACCCAAGCATCCTGATAAACGATGAAGATTATCCATGGTTACGGCGCAATAAGCAAACGACACAAGCAAAGAAAAAGTGAAGACTTTCTCCTGCAACTATTATGATGATACCATGCCAACTTTGTAACAGACGAGTATGATACCATTGTCCGTTTTGTACATGCACATGCTATGCCAACTTTTTTAGAGTTCATTTGAAAACTATGAATTTGAAAACCTCGCCAACCGAAGGGCGCTCACACCGGTTTATAAGCCCGTCCCTCTACACACCGTTTTGTTGTAAGCAGAAACAAAATAAAATAAATAAAGCAACAAAGAAAACAAAAAAAGTGTTTTCAAATTTGAAAACTAATGGCACTAACAGAAAGTTTATAATTTTTCTAAAACTAAAAGCAAAAAGAATTAAAAAATAAAGAAAAAAACAACAAAAAATAAATAATGCAGAAAACAGAACAAAAAACTGAAAAAAATAAAAATAGCAACAATAAGTATTTTGTTGTAAGTAGAAACAAAATAAAATAAATAAAGCAACAAAGAAAACAAAAAAAGAGTTTCCAAATTTGAAAACTAATGGCACTAACAGAAAGTTTATAATTTTGCTAAAACTAAAAGCAAAAAGGAATTAAAAAATAAAGCAAAAAACAACAAAAACTAAATAATGCAGAAAACAGAACAAAAAACTGAAAAAATTAAAAATAGCAACAATAAGTATTTTGTTGTAAGTAGAAACAAAATAAAATAAATAAAGCAACAAAGAAAACAAAAAAAGAGTTTTCAAATTTGAAAACTAATGGCACTAACAGAAAGTTTATAATTTTTCTAAAACTAAAAGCAAAAAGAATTAAAAAATAAAGCAAAAAACAACAAAAAATAAATAATAATGCAGAAAAGAAAACAAAAAAACTGGAAAAAAATAGTGCCGCCTACTGGGCCCCCACGGCCTGAATATGACTAGAAACCCTACATGGGCCAGGATTCAGGCCCGCAGGAGGCCAAGTAGGCCCACAGGCACATAGCTAGTGACAGATTAGGCCCGAAAGCCTGCAGTTGAGAGGAGCTCGAGAGGGTGGGCGCAGCAGCGCTTATAAACCACTCTCGAGCTCTCTCAACTAGCGAGGTGGGACTAAACTTTTGGGCGCGGGGCAGCACAAGGCCTTTGGTCCCGGTTGGTGGCACCAACCGGGACCAAAGGCCGCCGCTTCCCGCCCTTTGGGCTGCTGAAAATTGGCCTTTGGTCCCGGTTGGTGGCACCAACCGGGACTAAAGGGGGGCATTAGTCCCGGGTCGTGGCACCAACCGGGAATAAAGGATTTGCTATATAAGCAGCACTTAGCAGTTTTCGACCAAATCACCCACTTCTCCCCCGACGCCCCCTGCTCCTCCTCATCGCCGTCGCCGCCCGACGCCCCTGCTCCACCTTGCCATTGCCGCCGCCACCGACACCGTCAGGCTGCTCGCCTTCGCCGTCGCCGCCGCCACCGACGCCGTCAGGCTGCTCGCCTTCGCCGTCGCCGCCGCCCCCTGTGAGCACAGCCTGCTCCCGCGCCCCTCCCATCCCGCGCCCCTGTCCTGCGCGGCTGCCGCGCCGCCGCCCCTGCCCTGCGCGG
>NC_041389.1:695616699-695621812 GCF_002162155.2 Triticum dicoccoides | reverse complement strand
TTCTCCTCTATTCTTTTCTTCTTCTCCTCTTTTTTTTTCTTCTTCTTTTTCTTCTTCTTCTTCCTTCTTCCTTCTTCCTCTTTTCTTCCTTTTTCCTTATTTTCCTTTCTCGAGGGATAAGAAGAAAAAAAAGAGGAGAAGAAGAAAGAAAGGAATAGAGGAGAAAGAAGAAACTTTGACACGAGGGGGGGGGGGTACCAATACCCCCTCCCCGATAACATTATTTTCCCATGTATATGTATGTTGCGTCGTTGTCGATATAACGAGGGTGTCGAGGATCACCGAGGGGTCGAGGGTCGGGAACTAGGGTAGAGGGTCGAGGGTCGTTAAGGGGTCAAGGGTCGAAGGTTTCAGGGTTGAGGGTTCCTATAGTGTCAAAGTATTGAAGAAATCCATGGCTTCATCATTAGCCGGAAGTAACCATGGCATGATGGTCCTCCAAAGTTATTCTGGAATGGAGTCCCGGATAGGATAATTTGCCTTTTTGTACGAATCTCAGCAAAGACCTTTCAAATAACGATATTCGGAAGGTTCTTGCTGAACTTTGTACCAAAAAGCGAATTATCCTATCTGGGACTCCGTTCCAAAATAACTTTGGAGAGCTTCGTACCATCATGCACCTGTTACTTTCGCCTAATGATGAAGACATGGTTTTGTTGAATCCTTTGACACTAGGCAACCTCCCGACCCCTTGGCGATCCTCGACCCCTTGACCCTCGACCTCTCGGCGATCCACGACCCTCTACCCTACCACGGGCGTCGATGCCCACGTCACTTGTGGGACATAGATGTAGTGTTCAACGCCGAACCCCTCCCGATAGCTTCAACACGTGGGGGGGGGTGTCGATATTACCCCCTCCTAGCTTGAAGCGTTCTCGAGGCCACCCCCTAACCCTTGAAGCGTTGTCGAGGCCACCCCAAACCCTAGAGAAGCAGCGTCGAGGCCACTAATATGATTCCTTATTGTTATTAGCTAGCTAGTTCTATGTTTGCCACTAATATATCCATATCTGTCATGTTTGAATAATAATTGCCATGTTGTAAATATTTGTAGAAACTATGGACACCCCCCGAGAAGAAGCACAAGAAGCGTTGTTGAGGGACATAATCGCACAAGGAAGTGATGCCGTCTGCTCGTTGATGTTTCTCAACGACAACGATGGTCTGGAAGGAGAGGGTGAAGAAGCAGCTGGCTATGATTTACATGGCTCCGATGACCCAATGCCGGTGCAAGAAGGGGAGGGTGAAGAAGTAGACCGTGAGGACGGCTCCGGTGATCACCAAACCGAGTCCGTCCAAGTATATATATTAGTTAAGCCTGTGCTGACTAGCTCTCGTCTTTGTTTTGGTATGTACACATATTAATTAACTCTCGTCTTTGTTCTTTTTTCTAGCCCTCCGGATCGAGCACAACTTCGGTAAAGAGACGAGGCCCGAAGAAAAAGTTGAGCTCGGATGAAAAGTTTTGAGATCATACAAATCGCGCGCGACGGCCAACCGATTGAACCCTACCAGACAAAGGAGGCATTTGTTGCTCAGTGCGGGGTTCTGGTTAGGGACAAGATCCCGATCAGCATCCACCAATGGTATAATCCTAAGAACGAAGACCCTGAGGTGTCTTGTGTCAATGATATGCAGAAAAATGATCTTTGGACTGAGCTGAAGTCAAATTTTACCCTACCGCTAGAGGATGATCTGGAGAAGCCAGTAATAGAGCCATTAATCAAGTCTTTTGCTCTTAAGAAGATGGCAGAACTATTCAGGAATTGGAAGAAAGAACTCAATACGTATGTCGAAAAAAATGAGACACCAGAATTGAAGGGCAAATATGAGAAGATCAGAGATGACTGGCCCGCATTTGTGGCCTACAAGACATCGGAAAAGAGTAAAAAGATGTCGGCGGCAAACAAGAGAAATGCTGCGAAGAAGAAGCTTCACCATCGCACGGGGTCAGGTGGCTACCTCGTAGCCCGGCCTAAGTGGGCCAAGGCTGAGAATGATCTCATCAACCTTCCGAACTGGACGCCTCCGCCTCCTCCCCCTCCTCCGGCGAGTCAGGGCACTCCGCCTCCTCCACCGCCTCCTCCTCCGACGAGTGACGATCAGGGCACTCGGCCGGCTCCTTCTCCGGCGCGTGGCGGCACTCCGCCTCCTCCTCCGCCTGCACCGGCGTGCCCGAGCAGCCAGCCTCCTCCTTCTCCGCCTCGCCAGCAAGGGCGGAAGAGACCCGCCGCCGCTCCGGCTGCTCCGGTGCGTCGTAGTCCTTCTCCTCCGCCTCGTAAGCAAGGAAAAAAGACATCCGCTCCGTCTGCTCTGCCGGCGTCTAGCAGTACAGCCAAAGGCGGGAAGAGATACATATTCGGTCCTTCTCTGAAGACTCCAGAGAAGTTACCGTACGAGAGGAGCGAGGAGGAAAACGCAAAGATCGCGCAGACCGAAGTGGATGACTGGTTTCAAGGGTTGAAAGCAAAGAGACATCCACCTCCGAAGGAGAAGGTAGATCCGGTCAAAGCGAAGTGCACTCTGGCTGCCCTGACAAAACCACCCAAGTCTCCGCCGAAAGGCAACTATGAGCGCATTATTGGAAAGGCATTTGCCGAAGCGGAGAGGTCGGGAAGTACTGTCAGTGATCAAAGGATGAAAGAATGACGAGCTGGGAAACAAATTGCCCAGCTCGGCGAACAAGCGAAGCAATCGTGCCCCCGCTCAAGGTGCCTGCTAGCGACATCGTCGATCCGAGGATGGTGCCCGGTTATGGCAATCCTGCAGATTATCTGCCCGACGATGTACATTATGATTTCTTGGAGGTGCAGATACAAAGATACGAGTACGGGAAGCCTCTCGTCAAAGATGAAAGCTCTCTATCAACGATGATGCGAAGATTGCATGATTGGTACATGAAAACCTGCAAAGAGTCTGAGGGGAGGAGTACTTTGTATATGAGAGTTAAAAAGGAGCATGACCTCCTTGGAATTGAACTGTTTCCTGTTCCATTTCAGGAGTTCTATCAGTTTTTCAATCAATTGGCCCTCGATAAAGCAACGGTCACCTGCTACTGTCTGTAAGTAGTACTACTTCTATCATTAAGTATCTCTATATAACTCAGCTCTTTCATTGCATGTATTTATAAATATCCTCACTATATTATGCAGATTGAAGATCGCCGAAATGAAGAAAAGACAAGTGGGTGATATTGGGTTCATTAACACATATCTCATAGATGCAAATGAGGTTAAATATCGTGCCGAAGAAACCGAGGCCAACTTGCTACGATCGTTGGAAATAAATGAACACAAAAATATAATACTCTTTCCTTACAACTACAAGTGAGTGTTACTGTCTTGTGGCATATTCAGTTTCCCTTATTAGTCCAGGTTATAGTAATGTAATATTGATGAGTTATGCATGCGTGCGCAGGTACCACTATATTCTCCTAGAGATTAAGCTTGAGCAGGGAGTAGTAACTGTCTTAGACTCGAGACGAAAAGATCCCAAGGAGTATGCGGACATGACTGAAATGCTCGAGAAGTAAGTTAAATCGATCATTATCCACCATATCAGCAACTTTGTTCATTTCTGATATCAAGTAATTGTTTTCTTTGTATGGCAGGGCTTGGGGAAAATTCACCAAAAAAGCTCCGGGACTACCGAAAAAGCTGCAATTTAGACACCCGAAAGTAAGTACTATATAGTAGCATATTCCACGCGCATCTCCTAGTGATTCAAGCGCTAGTTTCATCAATACCATTTAGCATGCTTGCTAGTTATCAGTTTGATTGACCTCTGTTTCTTGTAAAGTGGTTGTGGCAGGAACAAGGGAATGATTTCTGTGGATACTACGTTTGCGAGTCCATCCGCCACACGACCTGTGAGAGGGGCTACTCCGACAAACAATATGAAGTGCTTTAAATAAAAATATTCACAATTTTATTTTATTACCATCATTTGTGTTGAATTTCATCCATTCATTCATATATATAATGCAGAAAACAGAACAAAAAACTGAAAAAAATAAAAATAGCAACAGTAAGTATTTTGTTGTAAGTAGAAACAAAATAAAATAAATAAAGCAACAAAGAAAACAAAAAAAGAGTTTCCAAATTTGAAAACTAATGGCACTAACAGAAAGTTTATAATTTTGCTAAAACTAAAAGCAAAAAAGAATTAAAAAATAAAGCAAAAAACAACAAAAACTAAATAATGCAGAAAACAGAACAAAAAACTGAAAAAAAATAAAAATAGCAACAATAAGTATTTTGTTGTAAGTAGAAACAAAATAAAATAAATAAAGCAACAAAGAAAACAAAAAAGAGTTTTCAAATTTGAAAACTAATGGCACTAACAGAAAGTTTATAATTTTTCTAAAACTAAAAGCAAAAAGAATTAAAAAATAAAGCAAAAAACAACAAAAAATAAATAATAATGCAGAAAAGAAAACAAAAAAACTGGAAAAAAATAGTGCCGCCTACTGGGCCCCCACGGCCTGAATACGACTAGAAACCCTACATGGGCCAGGATTCAGGCCCGCAGGAGGCCAAGTAGGCCCACAAGCACATAGCTAGTGACAGATTAGGCCCGAAAGCCTGCAGTTGAGAGGAGCTCGAGAGGGTGGGCGCAGCAGCGCTTATAAACCACTCTCGAGCTCTCTCAACTAGCGAGGTGGGACTAAACTTTTGGGCGCGGGGCAGCACAAGGCCTTTGGTCCCGGTTGGTGGCACCAACCGGGACCAAAGGCCTTTGGTCCCGGTTGGTGGCACCAACCGGGACTAAAGGGGGGCATTAGTCCTGGGTCGTGGCACCAACCGGGAATAAAGGATTTGCTATATAAGCAGCACTTAGCAGTTTTCGACCAAATCACCCACTTCTCCCCCGACGCCCCCTGCTCCTCCTCATCGCCGTCGCCGCCCGACGCCCCTGCTCCACCTTGCCATTGCCGCCGCCACCGACACCGTCAGGCTGCTCGCCTTCGCCGTCGCCGCCGCCACCGACGCCGTCAGGCTGCTCGCCTTCGCCGTCGCCGCCGCCCCCTGTGAGCACAGCCTGCTCCCGCGCCCCTCCCATCCCGCGCCCCTGTCCTGCGCGGCTGCCGCGCCGCCGCCCCTGCCCTGCGCGG
>NC_041389.1:695609313-695616072 GCF_002162155.2 Triticum dicoccoides | reverse complement strand
AATAGTATTTTTTTTCTGTTCATAGATTTTTTTGGTGATATTAATTATTGTAAATATGCAAATGTTTGTATATTCATATGAACAATGAATTAGGCAAAACCTTTACTTTTTTCTAAAATTTATATTTGATCATTATTTTTTTAAAAAAACAAGCAATACTACTTCATGTATTTTTAAGAAGGAAGAAGAAGAAAAAGAATGAGAGGAAAAAGGAAATAAGAAGAGGAAGAAAGGAGAAGAAGAGGGGAGAGGAAGAAGAGGAGAAATAAATAAGAAGAAGAAAAAAGAAGAAAAAGAAGAGGGGAAGAAGAAAGGAATAGAGGAGAAAAAGAAAAAATAGAAAAAAAATTCTATTTTTTCTTCTTCTCCTCTATTCTTTTCTTCTTCTCCTCTTTTTTCTTCTTCTTCTTTTTCTTCTTCTTCTTCCTTCTTCCTTCTTCCTCTTTTCTTCCTTTTTCCTTATTTTCCTTTCTCGAGGGATAAGAAGAAAAAAAAGAGGAGAAGAAGAAAGAAAGGAATAGAGGAGAAAGAAGAAACTTTGACACGAGGGGGGGGGTACCGATACCCCCTCCCCGATAACATTATTTTCCCATGTATATGTATGTTGCGTCGTTGTCGATATAACGAGGGTGTCGAGGATCGCCGAGGGGTCGAGGGTCGGGAACTAGGGTAGAGGGTCGAGGGTCGCTAAGGGGTCAAGGGTCGAAGGTTTCAGGGTCGAGGGTTCCTATAGTGTCAAAGTATTGAAGAAATCCATGGCTTCATCATTAGCCGGAAGTAACCATGGCATGATGGTCCTCCAAAGTTATTCTGGAATGGAGTCCCGGATAGGATAATTTGCCTTTTTGTACGAATCTCAGCAAAGGCCTTTCAAATAACGATATTCGGAAGGTTCTTGCTGAACTTTGTACCAAAAAGCGAATTATCCTATCTGGGACTCCGTTCCAAAATAACTTTGGAGAGCTTCGTACCATCATGCACCTGTTACTTTCGCCTAATGATGAAGACATGGTTTTGTTGAATCCTTTGACACTAGGCAACCTCCCGACCCCTTGGCGATCCTCGACCCCTTAACCCTCGACCTCTCGGCGATCCACGACCCTCTACCCTACCGCGGGCGTCGATGCCCACGTCACTTGTGGGACATAGATGTAGTGTTCAACGCCGAACCCCTCCCGATAGCTTCAACACGTGGGGGGGGGTCGATATTACCCCCTCCTAGCTTGAAGCATTCTCGAGGCCACCCCTAACCCTTGAAGCGTTGTCGAGGCCACCCCAAACCCTAGAGAAGCAGCGTCGAGGCCACTAATATGATTCCTTATTGTGATTAGCTAGCTAGTTCTACGTTTGCCACTAATATATCCATATCTGTCATGTTTGAATAATAATTGCCATGTTGTAAATATTTGTAGAAACTATGGACACCCCCCGAGACGAAGCACAAGAAGCGTTGTTGAGGGACATAATCGCACAAGGAAGTGATGCCGTCTGCTCGTTGATGTTTCTCAACGACAACGATGGTCTGGAAGGAGAGGGTGAAGAAGCAGCTGGCTATGATTTACATGGCTTCGATGACCCAATGCCGGTGCAAGAAGGAGAGGGTGAAGAAGTAGACCGTGAGGACGGCTCCGGTGATCACCAAACCGAGTCCGGCCAAGTATATATATTAGTTAAGCCTGTGCTGACTAGCTCTCGTCTTTGTTTTGGTATGTACACATATTAATTAACTCTCGTCTTTGTTCTTTTTTCTAGCCCTCCGGATCGAGCACAACTTCGGTAAAGAGACGAGGCCCGAAGAAAAAGTTGAGCTCGGATGAAAAGTTTTGAGATCATACAAATCGCGCGCGACGGCCAACCGATTGAACCCTACCAGACAAAGGAGGCATTTGTTGCTCAGTGCGGGGTTCTGGTTAGGGACAAGATCCCGATCAGCATCCACCAATGGTATAATCCTAAGAACGAAGACCCTGAGGTGTCTTGTGTCAATGATATGCAGAAAAATGATCTTTGGACTGAGCTGAAGTCAAATTTTACCCTACCGCTAGAGGATGATCTGGAGAAGCCAGTAATAGAGCCATTAATCAAGTCTTTTGCTCTTAAGAAGATGGCAGAACTATTCAGGAATTGGAAGAAAGAACTCAATACGTATGTCGAAAAAAATGAGACACCAGAATTCAAGGGCAAATATGAGAAGATCAGAGATGACTGGCCCGCATTTGTGGCCTACAAGACATCAGAAAAGAGTAAAAAGATGTCGGCGGCAAACAAGAGAAATGCTGCGAAGAAGAAGCTTCACCATCGCACGGGGTCAGGTGGCTACCTCGTAGCCCGGCCTAAGTGGGCCAAGGCTGAGAATGATCTCATCAACCTTCCGAACTGGACGCCTCCGCCTCCTCCTCCTCCTCCGGCGAGTCAGGGCACCCCGCCTCCTCCACCGCCTCCTCCTCCGGCGAGTGACGATCAGGGCACTCGGCCGGCTCCTTCTCCGGTGCGTGGCGGCACTCCGCCTCCTTCTCCGCCTGCACCGGCGTGCCCGAGCAGCCAGCCTCCTCCTTCTCCGCCTCGTCAGCAAGGGCGGAAGAGACCCACCGCCACTCCGGCTGCTCCGGCGCGTCGTAGTCCTTCTCCTCCGCCTCGTAAGCAAGGAAAAAAGACATCCGCTCCGTCTGCTCTGCCGGCGTCTAGCAGTACAGCCAAAGGCGGGAGGAGATACAGATTCGGTCCTTCTCTGAAGACTCCAGAGAAGTTACCGTACGAGAGGAGCGAGGAGGAAAACGCGAAGATCGCGCAGGCCGAAGTGGATGACTGGTTTCAAGGGTTGAAAGCAAAGAGACATCCACCTCCGGAGGAGAAGGTAGATCCGGTCAAAGCGAAGTGCACTCTGGCTGCCCTGACAAAACCACCCAAGTCTCCGCCGAAAGGCAACTATGAGCGCATTATTGGAAAGGCATTTGCCGAAGCGGAGAGGTCGGGAAGTACTATCAGTGATCAAAGGATGAAAGAACGACGAGCTGGGAAACAAATTGCCCAGCTCGGCGAACAAGCGAAGCAATCGTGCCCCCCGCTCAAGGTGCCTGCTAGCGACATCGTCGATTCGAGGATGGTGCCCAGTTATGGCAATCCTGCAGATTACCTGCCCGACGATGTACATTATGATTTCTTGGAGGTGCAGATACAAAGATACGAGTACGGGAAGCCTTTCGTCAAAGATGAAAGCTCTCTATCAACGATGATGCGAAGATTGCATGATTGGTACATGAAAACCTGCAAAGAGTCTGAGGGGAGGAGTACTTTGTATGTGAGAGTTAAAAAGGAGCATGACCTCCTTGGAATTGAACTGTTTCCTATTCCATTTGTGGAGTTCTATCAGTTTTTCAATCAATTGGCCCTCGATAAAGCAACGGTCACCTGCTACTGTCTGTAAGTAGTACTACTTCTATCATTAAGTATCTCTATATAACTCAGCTCTTTCATTGCATGTATTTATAAATATCCTCACTATATTATGCAGATTGAAGATCGCCGAAATGAAGAAAAGACAAGTGGGTGATATTGGGTTCATTAACACATATCTCATAGATGCATATGAGGTTAAATATCGTGCCGAAGAAACCGAGGCCAACTTGCTACGATCGTTGGAAATAAATGAACACAAAAATATAATACTCTTTCCTTACAACTACAAGTGAGTGTTACTGTCTTGTGGCATATTCGGTTTCCCTTATTAGTCCAGGTTATAGTAATGTAATATTGATGAGTTATGCATGCGTGCGTAGGTACAACTATATTCTCCTAGAGATTAAGCTTGAGCAGGGAGTAGTAACTGTCTTAGACTCGAGACGAAAAGATCCCAAGGAGTATGCGGACATGACTGAAATGCTCGAGAAGTAAGTTAAATCGATCATTATCCACCATATCAGCAACTTTGTTCATTTCTGATATCAAGTAATTGTTTTCTTTGTATGGCAGGGCTTGGGGAAAATTCACCAAAAAAGCTCCGGGACTACCGAAAAAGCTGCAATTTAGACACCCGAAAGTAAGTACTATATAGTAGCATATTCCACGTGCATCTCCTAGTGATTCAAGCGCTAGTTTCATCAATACCATTTAGCATGCTTGCTAGTTATCAGTTTGATTGACCTCTATTTCTTGTAAAGTGGTTGTGGCAGGAACAAGGGAATGATTTCTGTGGATACTACGTTTGCGAGTCCATCCGCCACACGACCTGTGAGAGGGGCTACTCCGACAAACAATATGAAGTGCTTTAAATAAAAATATTCACAATTTTATTTTATTACCATCATTTGTGTTGAGTTTCATTCATATATATATATATATATATATATATATATATATATATATGTATGTATTGACCCCTTTCTTAAAATTAGATGTTTCGGAAGCGGGATGAACTCCTAGCACCAGATCGCATGCGAGCAATTCAAGAGGAATTGGCGGCATTCTTTCTTGACCACGTGATCGCTGAAGACGGAGAATACTATGTGGACCACGCGTCCGTATTGTAAAAGATAATTATTGTATATATGTAGCCGGTAGTGTCGGATAGATATACGAGAACTTGTTGTTCGACCAATCTCTCGGAGAAGGAGAGGTGGTCGATATCACTTCTCTCTGTATGCATATATGTTCATGACGATCTTCTGTTTGCTTAATTACTAGCTAGCTAGCGTGTCTAGCTAGTCCTCTCTATACGTATGTATAGTACGTAGCGTCGACCAAGCACAGACAAAAGAGAGGACACTTTTCTCTATTAATTAGCTAGCTATAGCACAATATACGAAACACCTAAATTAACCCCCCAAAACACCCCAAACCCCCCCTTTAAAAAAAACAAAAACCACAGCCATAGAAATGCTGACGCGTGGATGCCTATTGGTCCCGGTTGGTGCCACCGACCGGGACCAAAGGCCCTCCTGCCTGGGCTCAGCGACAGGCCACGTGGAGGCCCATCAGTCCCGGTTCTGGATTGAATCGGGACTAAAGGGCCAGGGTATTAGTACCGACCCTTTACTCCCGGTTCATGAACCGGGACTAAATGCCCTCACCAACCGGGTCAATAGGCCCCTTTTCTACTTGTGCTGCTACATCGACTTAGTAGCAGCGCTTTCTAAAATGGGCGCTACTGGTAATTAGTAGTAGAGCTTCTACTAGCATGCGCTACTACTATTATTCCGTATTTCTTTTTTATTTCATGTTGTATTCATACACCTTTATACAAGTTTTCATACCACAGCAATTTAGAGAATGATTTTACATCATAATGAGTTATTACATCAGTGGGAGAAAGAACCGTGGACTAGTTTCAGGTGGATGGACATCCACTTGAAACTAATCCACGGTTCTTTCACCCAATGATCTAATAAATATCATCATCATCATCATCATCATCATCATCATATCATTAACAACTTATCATCATAATACATCATTGTCATATAACACCTCCTCATGATAATCGTTTTCATCAATGAGATCTCACATACAAGTTGGTCATTAGACATAATCACAACTACTCATCATCATCAACTCTCATAAACATATTGTACCTCATAACCTACTACATTCTCTTAGGACCTAAGATATTTTCTTGGGTAAAATAGCATAAAACAAGATATCCCCTGACTCTCCATTATGGATAATGGAGATTATCCTTTCTCCAATCCTTGCCTTTCGCGCAATGTTGCTTCCAAGAACCTCCTTACGAATGTCCATACATTTCTTCCATTCTTTGATTATCATTTGTTCACCGTTTTTAGAAACCCGGTATGCACATGTGTGATTCGTAGGACGACATGGCTGTATGTTCAAAACATTCAGGCGACCATTCTGATACATCAAATGAGGCACACAATCCATCGGGATTTTCTGTTGAAAAACATAGTAATAACTTCGTGGTTAGCAATGTATTTCAGTTTTAGAAATATGCAAAAGATGCATGGATGTCGTAATAGTAAAAAATCTTACCAAGAAATCTCCATGGAAGTTATCGTTGTTCAACACGCACTAGTAGAAAAAGGGCCTGTTGACCCGGTTGGTGAGGGCCTTTAGTCCCGGTTTATGAACCGGGACTAAAGGGTCGGTACTAATACCCTGGCCCTTTAGTCCCGGTTCAATCCAGAACCGGGACTAATGGGCCTCCACGTGGCCTGTCCGCTGAGCCCAGGCAGGAGGGCCTTTGGTCCCGGTTGGTGGCACCAACCGGGACCAATAGGCATCCACGCGTCAACGTTTCTATGGCTCTGGTTTTTGTTTGTTTTAAAAGGGGGGGGGGTTGGGGGGTTTTGGGGGGTTAATTTAGGTGTTTCATATATTGTGCTATAGCTAGCTAATTAATAGAGAAAAGTGTCCTCTCTTTTGTCCGTGCTTGGTCGACGCTACGTACTATACATACGTATAGAGAGGACTAACTAGACATGCTAGCTAGCTAGTAATTAAGCAAACAGAAGATCGTCATGAACATATATGCATACAGAGAGAAGTGATATCGACCACCTCTCCTTCTCCGAGAGATTGGTCGAACAACAAGTTCTCGTATATCTATCCGACACTACCGGCTACATATATACAATAATTATCTTTTACAATACGGACGCGTGGTCCACATAGTATTCTCCGTCTTCAGCGATCACATGGTCAAGAAAGAATGCCGCCAATTCCTCTTGAATTGCTCGCATGCGATCTGGTGCTAGGAGTTCATCCCGCTTCCGAAACATCTAATTTTAGGAAAGGGGTCAATAC
>NC_041389.1:695603651-695608866 GCF_002162155.2 Triticum dicoccoides | reverse complement strand
AATGAATGAAACTCAACACAAATGATGGTAATAAAATAAAATTGTGAATATTTTTATTTACGCACTTCATATTGTTTGTCGGAGTAGCCCCTCTCACAGGTCGTGTGACGGATGGACTCGCAAACGTAGTATCCACAGAAATCATTCCCTTGTTCCTGCCACAACCACTTTACAAGAAACAGAGGTCAATCAAACTGATAATTAGCAAGCATGCTAAATGGTATTGATGAAACTAGCGCTTGAATCACTAGGAGATGCGTGTGGAATATGCTACTATATAGTACTTACTTTCGGGTGTCTAAATTGCAGCTTCTTCGGTAGTCCCGGAGCTATTTTTGTGAATTTTCCCCAAGCCCTGCCATACAAAGAAAACAATTACTTGATATCAGAAATGAACAAAGTTGCTGATATGGTGGATAATGATCGATTTAACTTACTTCTTGAGCATTTCAGTCATGTCCGCATACTCCTTGGGATCTTTTCGTCTCGAGTCTAAGACAGTTACTACTCCCTGCTCAAGCTTAATCTCTAGGAGAATATAGTGGAACCTGCGCACGCATGCATAACTCATCAATATTACATTACTATAACCTGGACTAAATAAGGGAAACCGAATATGCCACAAGACAGTAACACTCACTTGTAGTTGTAAGGAAATTGTATTATATTTTTTTGTTCATTTATTTCCAACGATCGTAGCAAGTTGGCCTCGGTTTCGTTGGCACGATATTTAACCTCATTTGCATCTATGAGATATGTGTTAATGAACCCAATATCACCCACTTGTTTTTTCTTCATTTCTGCGATCTTCAATCTACATAATATAGTGAGGATATTTATAAATACATGCAATGAAAGAGCTGAGTTATATAGAGATACTTAATGACAGAAGTAGTACTACTTACAGACAGTAGCAGGTGACCGTTGGTTTATCGAGGGCCAATTGATTGAAAAACTGATAGAACTCCTCAAATGGAATAGGCAACAGTTCAATTCCAAGGAGGTCATGCTCCTTTTTAACTCTCACATACAAAGTATTCCTCCCCTCAGACTCTTTGCAGGTTTTCATGTACCAATCATGCAATCTTCGCATCATCGTTGTTAGAGAGCTTTCATCTTTGACGAGAGGCTTCCCGTACTCGTATCTTTGTATCTGCACCTCCAAGAAATCATAATGTACATCGTCGGTCAGGTAATCTGCAGGATTGACATAACCGGGCACCATCCTCGGATCGACGATGTCGCTAGCAGGCACCTTGAGTGGTGGGCACATTGCTTCGCTTGTTCGCCGAGCTGGGCAATTTGTTTCCCAGCTCATCGTTCTTTCATCCTTTGATCACTGACAGTACTTCCCGATCTCTCCGCTTCGGCAAATGCCTTTCCAATATTGCGCTCATAGTTGCCTTTCGGCGGAGACTTGGGTGGTTTTGTCAGGGCAGCCAGAGTGCGCTTCGCTTTGACCGGATCTACCTTCTCCTCCGGAGGTGGATGTCTCTTTGCTTTCAACCCTTGAAACCAGTCATCCACTTCGGTCTGCGCGATCTTCGCGTTTTCCTCCTCGCTCCTCTCGTACGGTAACTTCTCTGGAGTCTTCAGAGAAGGACCGAATCTGTATCTCCTCCCGCCTTTGGCTGTACTGCTAGACGCCGGCAGAGCAGATGGAGCGGATGTCTTCTTTCCTTGCTTACGAGGCGGAGGAGAAGGACTACGACGCGCCGGAGCAGCCAGAGCGGCGGCGGGTCTCTTCCGCCCTTGCTGATGAGGCGGAGAAGGAGGAGGCTGGCTGCCCGGACGCGCCGGTGCAGGCGGAGAAGGAGACGGAGTGCCGCCACGCGCCGGAGAAGGAGCCGGCCGAGTGCCCTGATCGTCACTCGCCGGAGGAGGAGGCGGTGGAGGAGGCGGAGTGCCCTGACTCGCCGGAGGAGGAGGAGGAGGCGGAGGCGTCCAGTTCGGAAGGTTGATGAGATCCTTCCGCCATAGGCATGGAGTCTTCAGAGCAGAACCCAGCCGATACTCCCCTTCACCGGTAGGGTGGTCAAGCCGGAGGTCCTCAAATCCCTCCATTATTTCATCGACCATCACCTTAGCATATCCTTCTGGAATCGGCCGGCAGTGAAAAGTTGAGTCGGGTTTAGTAGGATAAACAGAGCCAACAGCCGCCTTGACCTTCAAATTGCTCCATTGCACCATAAGGTGGCAATTTTCAGCATCCGTGATAGCATCCACGGGATATCTGGCAGGAGCCATCAAGGCATGCTGCTCTGGCTGAAGCAGCTCGGTGGAAGCCACGCTGCTTCTCCACTGAGATGGCGGGGTAGCTTCGGGGGAAGCTTCGGCATGATGTTTGTTGTGATCTGCTGCTTCTCGTTCCTTTTCTCGTTCCTCTAGCCCCATTACCCTTTCGTGCAGCGCCTGCATTAGGCTCTGCTCTAGTTTCTTCCTCCTCTCATGGGTTTTGTAACCCCCTGCGCCCGGAAATCCAGCCTTCCACGAAACGGAGCCTGGCGTGCCTCGTGTCCGTCCAGGGTGCTCAGGATTCCCGAGGGCCATTGTGAGCTCGTCCTTCTCCTTGTCTGGAACGAACTTCCCTTGCTGCGCTGCTTCGATATAATGCTGAAGCCTCTTGACTGGTATGTCCAATTGTTCGTCCGTCCAAATGCACTTCCCCGCTATAGGGTCCAAGGATCCGCCGGCCCCGAAGAACCAAGTCCGGCAACGGTCTGGCTAGTTCATTGTCTCGGGTTCGATCCCTTTATCAAGCAGATCATTCTCAGCCTTGGCCCACTTAGGCCGGGCTACGAGGTAGCCACCTAACCCCGTGCGATGGTGAAGCTTCTTCTTCGCAACATTTCTCTTGTTTGTCACTGACATCTTTTTACTCTTTTCCAATGCCTTGTAGGCCACAAATGCGGGCCAGTCATCTCTGATCTTCTCATATTTGCCCTTGAATTCTGGTGTCTCATTTTTTTTGACATACGTATTGAGTTCTTTCTTCCAATTCCTGAATAGTTCTGCCATCTTCTTAAGAGCAAAAGACTTGATTAATGGCTGTATTACTGGCTTCTCCGGATCATCCTCTAGCGGTAGGGTAACATTTGACTTCAGCTCAGTCCAAAGATCATTTTTCTGCATATCATTGACACAAGACACCTCAGGGTCTTCGTTATTAGGCTTATACCATTGGTGGATGCTGATCGGGATCTTGTCCCTAACCAGAACCCCGCACTGAGAAACAAATGCCTTCTTTGTCCGGTAGGGTTCAATCGGTTGGCCGTCGCGCGCAATTTGTATGATCTCAAACTTTTCATCCGAGCTCAACTTTTTCTTTGGGCCTCGTCTCTTTACCGAAGTTGTGCTCGATCCGGAGGGCTAGAAAAAAGAACAAAGACGAGAGTTAATTAATATGTGTACATATATACCAAAACAAAGACGAGAGCTAGTCAGCACAGGCTTAACTAATATATATACCTGGCCGGACTCGGTTTGGTGATCACCGGAGCCGTCCTCACGGTCTACTTCTTCACCCTCTCCTTCTTGCACCGGCATTGGGTCATCGGAGCCATGTAAATCATAGCCAGCTGCTTCTTCACCATCTCCTTCCAGACCATCGTTGTCGTTGAGAAACATCAACGAGCAGACGGCATCACTTCCTTGTGCGATTATGTCCCTCAACAACGCTTCTTGTGCTTCGTCTCGGGGGGTGTCCATAGTTTCTACAAATATTTACAACATGGCAATTATTATTCAAACATGACAGATATGGATATATTAGTGCCAACGTAGAACTAGCTAGCTAATCACAATAAGGAATCATATTGGCAGCCTCGACGCTGCTTCTCTAGGGTTTGGGGTGGCCTCGACAACACTTCAAGGGTTAGGGGGTGGCCTCGAGAACGCTTCAAGCTAGGAGGGGGTAATATCGACCCCCCCCCACGTGTTGAAGCTATTGGGAGGGGGTCGGCATTGAACAGTACATCTATGTCCCACAAGTGACGTGGGCATCGACGCCCGCGGTAGGGTAGAGGGTCGTGGATCGCCGAGCGGTCGAGGGTCAAGGGGTCGAAGATCGCCGAGGGGTCGGGAGGTTGCCTAGTGTCAAAGGATTCAACAAAACCATGTCTTCATCATTAGGCGAAAGTAACAGGTGCATGATGGTACGAAGCTCTCCAAAGTTGTTTTCGAACGGAGTCCCAGATAGGATAATTCGCTTTTTGGTACAAAGTTCAGCAAAAAGGCAAATTATCCTATCCGGGACTCCATTCCAGAACAACTTTGGAGGACTTCGTACCATCATGCCATGGTTACTTCCGGCTAATGATGAAGCCATGGATTTCTTCAATACTTTGACACTATAGGAACCCTCGACCCTGAAACCTTCGACCCTTGACCCCTTAACGACCCTCGACCCTCTACCCTAGTTCCCGACCCTCGACCCCTCGGCGATCCTCGACACCCTCGTTCCCGATAAAAATTAAGAAGAAGAAGAAAAAAAAGAGGAGAAAAAAGGAGAAGAAGCTCCTCTATTCCTTCTTCTTCTCCTCTTTTTTTTCTTCTTCTTTCTCTTCTTCCTCTCCTCGTCTTCTCCTTCTTCTTCTCCTTCTTTCTCTACTTATTTTCCTTTTCCTTATTTTACTTTTTCCTCTCCACTAACATAAAATGCACTAACCTAAAATGCAACAAACATAAAATGCACTAAATCGATCAACTAACCTAAAATCAGTGATAAAATGCACTAACCTAAAATCGATATCTACTAACAACTTAAAAAAATAATACATATATGAAAAAATGCATATATTAAAAAAAACATCATCATATCATCAACAGAAAAAATAGTATATTTTCTAAAAATCTATCTTTTGCATATATACATCAACATATATATACACTAACCTAAAATGCACAAAAATGCTATCGGAGAGGGGGTATATCGACCCCCCTCATGTATCCACATACATACATCTATACATACATATATACTTACATATATGTATAAATTTTTGCATATAGAAACTTTTGCATATATAAAGTTTTTCTAAAATCTAACTTTTGCATTATATGAACATATATACACAGAGAACATATACATAAAATGCACAAAAAAATAAGAGGAAAGGGGGCGCCGGCGGTCGGACGAAGGCGGCGGCGTGTTGTCGGGGCCAGGGCCAGCAGGGGCGGCGGCGACGGGGTCGGGGCCGGGGTCGGGGCCGGCAGG
>NC_041389.1:695601961-695603049 GCF_002162155.2 Triticum dicoccoides | reverse complement strand
CGGCGACGGTGTCGGGGCAGTGCAGGGTCGGGGCCGGCAGGGGCGGCGCGGCGACGGTGACGGGGTCGGGGCCGGCAGGGGCGGCGGCGACGGCGAGGTGGACCAGCCTGACGGCGTCGGGGCAGGGCTCGGCGGCGACGGCGACGAGGAGCAGAAGGCGTCGGAGCGAGAAGAAACAGATGAATTTTGGCGAAAACTGCTAAGTGCTGTATATATAGCAAGGTCATTAGTCCCGGTTCGTGGCTCCAATCGGGGCTAATGCCCCCCTTTAGTCCCGGTTGGAGCCACCAACCGGGACTAAAGGCCAATTTTCAGCAGCCCAAAGGGCGGGAAGCGGCGGCCTTTGGTCCCGGTTGGTGGCATCAACCGGGACTAAAGGGGGGCATTGGTCCCGGTTGGAGCCACGAACCGGGACCAATGCCCCCTTTAGTCCCGGTTGGTGCCACCAACCGGAACCAAAGGCCATGTGCTGCCCCGCGCCAAATGTTTAGTCCCACCTCGCTAGTTGAGAGGGAGCCGCACCAGTTTATAAGGTGCGGTGCGGCTCCCCTCTCGAGCTCCTCTCTAAAGCAGGCTTTCGGGCCTAACTCTGCCATCTGTGCCTGTGGGCCTGCTGGGCTTTCCGCGGGCCTGAATCCTGGCCCATAGGGTTTCTAGTCGTATTCAGGCCGTGGGGGCCCAGTAGGTGGCACTTTTTTTTGCTTTATATTTTATTTCTTTTTGCTTTTAGTTTTAGAAAAAATATAAACTTTCTATTAGTGCCATTAGTTTTAAAATTTGAAAACACTTTTTTGTTTTCTTTGTTGCTTTATTTATTTTATTTTGTTTCTACTTACAACACAATACTTATTGTTGCTATTTTTATTTTTTTTCAAGTTTTTTTGTTTTGTTTTCTGCATTATTTATTTTCTTTTGGTTTTTTGCTTTATTTTTTAATTCTTTTTGCTTTTAGGTCAGCAAAATTATAAACTTTCTGTTAGTGCTTTTAGTTTTAGAAAAAATATAAACTTTCTGTTAGTGCCATTAGTTTTAAAATTCGAAAACACTTTTTTTGTTTTCTTTGTTGCTTTATTTATTTTATTTTGTTT
>NC_041389.1:695595060-695601497 GCF_002162155.2 Triticum dicoccoides | reverse complement strand
GTCTTCACTTTTTCTTCGCTTGTGTCGTTTGCTTATTGCGCCGTAACCATGGATAATCTTCATCGTTTATCAGGATGCTTGGGTCAGCCTTGACTTTGAAGGGGGGAATTTCATGAAACTTTTCATACTCTTCAGACATGTCTGTCTTGCCCTCCACTCCCAGGATGTCCCTTTTTCCTGAAAGAACTATGTGGCGCTTTGGCTCATTGTATGATGTATTCGCTTCCTTATCTTTTCTTTTCCTCGGTCTGGTAGACATGTCCTTCACATAGATAACCTGTGCCACATCATTGGCTAGGACGAACGGTTCATCAGTGTACCCAAGATTTTTCAGATCCACTGTTGTCATTCCGTACTGTGGGTCTACCTGTACCCCGCCTCCTGACAGATTGACCCACTTGCACTTAAACAAAGGGACCTTAAAATCTACTCCGTAGTCAAGTTCCCATATGTCTACTATGTAACCATAATATGTGTCATTTCCCTTGTCGGTTGCTGCATCAAAGCGGACACCGCTGTTTTGGTTGGTGCTCTTTTCATCTTGGTCAATCGTGTAAAATGTATTCCCATTTATCTCATATCCTTTCCAAATCATTACAGTCGAAGATGGTCCCCTGGACAACAAGTACATCTCATCACAAACAGTGTTGTCACCTCTGAGATGTGTTTCCAACCAACTGCTGAAAGTCCTGATGTGTTCACATGTAATCTAGTCGTCGCACTGCTCCGGGTGTTTGGAGCGCAGACTGTTCTTGTGTTCATCGACATACGGGGTCACCAAGGTAGAGTTCTGTAGAACTGTGTAGTGTGCTTGAGACCAAGAATATCCGTCCCTGCATATTATTGAGTCTCTTCCAAGCGTGCCTTTTCCAGTCAGTCTCCCCTCATACCGCGATTTAGGGAGACCTATCTTATTAAGGCCAGGAATGAAGTCAACACAAAACCCGATGACATCCTCTGTTTGATGGCCCATGGAGATGCTTCCTTCTGGCCTAGCACGGTTACGAACATATTTCTTTAGGAGTCCCATGAACCTCTCAAAGGGGTACATATTGTGTAGAAATACGGGCCCCAGAATGACAATCTCGTCGACTAGATGAACTAGGACGTGCATCATGATATTGAAGAAGGATGGTGGGAACACCAGCTCGAAACTGACAAGACACTGCGCCACATCACTCCTTAGCGTTGGTACGATTTCTGGATCGATCACCTTCTGAGATATTGCATTGAGGAATGCACATAGCTTCACAATGGCTAATCGGACGTTTTCCGGTAGAAGCCCCCTCAATGCAACCGGAAGCAGTTGCGTCATAATCACGTGGCAGTCATGAGACTTTAGGTTCTGGAACTTTTTCTCTGGCATATTTATTATTCCCTTTATATTCGACGAGAAGCCAGTCGGGACCTTCATACTGAGTAGGCATTGAAAGAATATTTCTTTCTCTTCTTTCGTAAGAGCGTAGCTGGCAGGACCTTCATACTGCTTCGGAGGCATGCCCTCTTTTTCGTGCAAGCGTTGCAGGTCCTCTCGTGCCTCAGGTGTATCTTTTGTCTTCCCATACACGCCCAAGAAGCCTAGCAGGTTCACGCAAAGGTTCTTCGTCACGTGCATCACGTCGATCGAAGAGCGGACCTCTAGGTCTTTCCAGTAGGGTAGGTCCCAAAATATAGATTTCTTCTTCCACATGGGTGCGTGATTCTCAGCGTCATTCGGAACAGCTAGTCCGCCGGGACCCTTTCCAAATATTATGTGTAAATCATTGACCATACCAAGTACGTGATCACCGGTACGCATGGCGGGCTTCTTCCGGTGATCTGCCTCGCCTTTGAAATGCTTGCCTTTCTTTCGACATTGATGGTTGGTCGGAAGAAATCAACGATGGCCCAGGTACACATTCTTCCTGCAGCTTCCCAGGTATATACTATCGGTGTCAAGTAAACAGTGCGTGCATGCGTGGTATCCCTTGTTTGTCTGTCCTGAAAGGTTACTGAGAGCGGGCCAATCGTTGATGGTCACGAATAGCAACGCCTTTAGGTCAAATTCCTCCTTTTTGTGCTCATCCCACGTACGTACACCGTTTCCATTCCACAGCTGTAAAAGTTCTTCAACTAATGGCCTTAGGTACACATCAATGTCATTGCCGGGTTGCTTAGGGCCTTGGATGAGAACTGGCATCATAATGAACTTCCGCTTCATGCACATCGAAGGAGGAAGGTTATACATACATAGAGTCATGGGCCAGGTGCTGTGATTGCTGCTCTGCTCCCCGAAAGGATTAATGCCATCCGCGCTTAAAGCAAACCATACGTTCCTTGGGTCCTTTGCAAACTCATCCCAGTACTTTCTCTCGATTTTTCTCCACTGCGACCCGTCAGCGGGTGCTCTCAACTTCCCGTCTTTCTTACAGTCCTCACTGTGCCATCGCATCAACTTGGCATGCTCTCCGTTTCTGAACATACGTTTCAACCGTGGTATTATAGGAGCATACCACATCACCTTCGCAGGAACCCTCTTCCTAGGAGGCTCGCCGTCAACATCACCAGGGTCATCTCGTCTGATCTTATACCGTAATGCACCGCATACCGGGCATGCGTTCAGATCCTTGTAGGCACCACGGTAGAGGATGCAGTCATTAGGGCATGCATGTATCTTATCCTCTAACATGCGATCGAACTTCAGCTTCTCCTTTTGACTTTCGCATTGTGTCCTTGCCTCGACAATGACCCGGCGGAGATCATCATCATGGGGCACATCGTCTGGTTCCTCTTGATCTTCAGCAGCTTCGCCCGTTGCACCACCATCGTGCACATCGTCTGGTGCATCTTGATGTTCAGTAGCATCACCGTATTCAGGGGGCACATAGTTGTCATCGTACTCTTCTTCCTCGCCGTCTTCCATCATAACCCCTATTTCTCCGTGCCTCGTCCAAACATTATAGTGTGGCATGAAACCCTTGTAAAGCAGGTGGGTGTGAAGGATTTTCCGGTTAGAGTAAGACTTCGTATTCCCACATATAGGGCATGGACAACACATAAAACCATTCTGCTTGTTTGCCTCAGCCACTTCGAGAAAAGCATGCACGCCCTTAATGTACTCGGAGGTGTGTCTGTCACCGTACATCCATTGCCGGTTCATCTGCGTGCATTATATATAATTAAGTGTGTGAAAAATCATTACAGAACATCATGAATAGATAATTAAGTGACCAAATTAATAGAAGTTCATCATCACATAAAAACCAAAGTACATACATAGTTCTCATCTAACAACATAAAGCTCTGCAGAGCATCTAAATTAATTAAACCATACATTGAAACTATGTAAAACATTTCAATGTGAAAACAAATACGATCATAATAGCAACCAAGGTAACAACTGATCCAACGGCATAATGATACCAAGCCTCGGTATGAATGGCATATTTTCTAATCTTTCTCATCTTCAAGCGCATTGCAACCATCTTGATCTTGTGATCATCGACAACATCCACAACATGCAACTCCAATATCATCTTCTCCTCCTCAAGTTTTTTTATTTTTTCCTTCAAGAAATTGTTTTCTTCTTTAACTAAATTTAACCTCTCGACAATAGGGTCGGTTGGAATTTCCGGTTCAACAACCTCCTAGATAAATAAAATCTATGTCACGTTGGTCGGCATAATTTTCATAAACAATAAATGAACCAATAGTTATGAAAATATAATATATACCACATCCGAATCATAGACAGGACGAGGGCCGACGGGGGCGGATACCAAAACCATCGCACTATATAAGATGCAATAATAAAAGTAAGAAAATAATACAAGTAAGAATATTTTTCCTTTCAGAAAGAAGATAAGAACAAGAGGCTCACCACGGTGGTGCTGGCGATGAGATCGGCGCGGCTGATCGGCGGCGGTGAAGACGGGGACGGGGCGTGACGGACCGCTAAACCTAGACAAATATTGAGGAAAATGGAGGTTGGAGGTCGAGCTTGGAGAGGAGAAAGCTTAAGTAGTGTGGCTCGGGCATTTCATCGAACACCTCATGTGCATAGGAGGTGAGCTAGAGCACAATGCCCCCCCTCGCCGGCAAGAGAAAAACAGAGCAATGGAGTGCTCTGCTCGCGAGCGAGGGGTATATATAGGCAACACTATTGGTCCCAGTTCGTGGCATGAGCCGGGACTAAAGGGAAGCCTTTGGTCCCGGTTCATGCCACGAACCGGGACCAATAGTGGTGGGCCAGGAGCCAGGACCATTGGTCCCGGTTCGTCCCACCAACCGGGACCAAAAGGTCCGGACGAACCGGGACCAATGGCCCACGTGGCCCGGCCGGCCCCCTGGGCTCACGAACCGGGGAAAATAGCTCCATTGGTCCCGGTTCTGGATTGAACCGGGACTAATGGGCTAAACTGCCCTGGACGAAAGCCCCTTTTTCTACTAGTGACGTGCACTTGTGGCACGTATTCACCATAATTTGGAGGAGTTCGATAAAAGGCATTGTAATTCTCAATGTCAGTACAATATGCGGCCAGATGATTTTTCTCTTGATAAGTTAACTCAGAGCCATCGATGTAGTTGGTTCTGTCTACCATCTTCCGCACACTCCTTGAAGCATGAAAATAAGCTATCAATTGAAATAAGCTGTCAACTATTTTGAAATAAGAAATATAAATTACTTAATAACTATATTTGAGGAACTCACATAGCGGAAGAATTGGAAGCGTATCAACAAGAACCCAAATGTCCAAATTATATTGGTCGATTCTAGGATCACCAAGATCCATGGTGACAAACATACCCTCTTGAAAATCATACATCTTGCCAAGTGCTTCCCAACCCGGGCAACCAAAATGGGACACGCTCTCAGAATTGTATAGATTTACCTCAAAATCCATACCATGATGGGTCCTTAGGTTAATTTTCTTAGTTTCATTCCTCTCATGATCTTCAAAACCCATCCTCTCCAAGACATAGCGTCTTGCATGGTATGTGATAAGCTAGTCGAATTGTAAAAGACGAAAATTACACGTTGAAGTAGTAGAAGTCGAGCTTAATTACGAAAACAACACTTAGTGTCGCAGCGTACCGTTTCACAATCGAAGGCCTCCTCGAGCTTAATGCTGAAGCGCCGATTGTCATCTAGGTGAGGCCTGTCGCAGAAACCCAGGTTGTCGCCGCCCCAGGAGCACTCCCCGGGACCTTCTTCGTCCGAAGACATTTCCTATGTTCATAATTCAAAGATTAAACTTGTACAATTAAATATATGTACTACAAAAACTAAATTAGATCATTATTATTCATCACGGGTTGACTATGGGTCTGTCGAGTCTTTTCTTGAAAACCCTCAGCTCACGCGGTGTATATATTCGACCGTCGGTGATGGTAGCTCCTCCTTTCGTTCCCGAGTGCATTACAACAAATTGTCTAGCACATGGGAACAAAGGAGAAGCTACCCCCACGACAACAGTCGGGATTCTTCGTCCTCTCATATATGGTGGATACTCTCCCTCACTGATTCCTCTCTGACATGTGCGACCGTTGGTGATGGTCGTTACTCCTCCTTCCCCTAGTGCATAACAAAGGTCTAGCACCCGGAGAAGAAGGAGAAACGACCCCCACGACAACAGACGGGATTCTTCGGCCTTGACAGTCTTAAAGTCAACCTGAAATATCGTTTAATTATGTTTCTAGAAAATCCAGGCCACTTGATATTTCCTACATATTCTAGCACAAGTCATGCCAAAATTCATGGAAAATTCCGGCATGACCTTTGCTAAAACATGACATATCGAGCACCTGAAATTTGCCGGAACGAAAATGAATCAACACTCCGGCAAAACATAGGCCACTCAGATATACATGTTTTTATCTACATAGGCCTATTTGAGCAACACAAGATATACATGTTTTTATCTACATCATATCTTATAGGACTAATATTGACATGGAGATTTGGAGGGTCTCACCTCGAGGTCGGAGGGGGTCGGTGACGGGGATGATGGAGGGGCTCCTTGATTTCTGCAAAAACAAAAATCCTATAAGTTATCACTAATACATCCCGAATAGTATCATACATATAACATCACTAATTGCTTAAACTAAAAAAATAACAACAAATATGGCATGTTCAACTAGTTCTATTAATTCAACTAGTTCTTACTAAAAATAAACTTACTAGAAATAGAAATAAACTAGTTCTTTCTAAAAATAAACTAATTCAACTAGTTATATTAATTTTCTTACTAAAAATACATTAGTTCTATTAATTCAACTAGTTCTTACTAAAACCAAACTAGTTCAACTACTTTATTAATTTACTTACTAACTATTTTAAAGACTTACTAAAAACAGTAAAAAAACTACATTAAACAATAGTCAAAAACAGAAAAAAAAGATGGAGGGAGGAGGAAGAAGGAGAGAGGAGGAAGGGGAGGAGGCCGGTGGGATCG
>NC_041389.1:695556771-695594445 GCF_002162155.2 Triticum dicoccoides | reverse complement strand
GGCCGGAGAAGGAGGAGGAAGGGGCGGTGGGAGGAGGGCGGCTGGAGGATGAGGGGGGAGGAGGGAGTATCTCGGCGAGGAGCAGCGCGGCGGCGGCGGACGACGGGTTCGGCGCGGCCGGGCGAGAGCGAGTGAGAGGGAGAGAGTGAGTGAGAGGGAACTGCACCGCACACTCTAGGATAAGGTAAGTAAGTAGTAGCTTGTTTCAGAGAAAAGCGCTACTGCTAAGAGACGTAGCAGTAGCGCTGGCGGGGCTTACCCGCAAGTGCTAAGTGTGTCTAGCCAACTGCGCCCAGTCCAAGTATAGCAGCAACGTTCTTTGGAAGAACGCGCTACTGCTAAAGTAGTAGCAGTAGCGCGGTTTATTTAAAATCGCTACTACTAAGTAGCAGTAGCGCCCTGTTTTGTCCAGCGCTACTGCTAAGATGTTGTGTATAAGGTTTTCCCTAGTAGTGTGTAGTTAAACGTGCCTTGTTAATTATTTTCAGTACTGCACACTATGTTAGTTCAAGTATGAACATTTCAGCTCAATTTCACCAATAGCAGCTACAAACTTATAAAACATGACTTAGGATGCTATTAAGCTTGTTGCAATTAACAGTTGTATGCATTTTTAATCTGTCCCTTACTACCGTGCTACTCTCCGCAATGAGATATACTAGAGATGCTGCCCATTTGCTATTTTTGGTGGATGCTAACCCTGTTGTAGTTAACATGCCTTTCCATGTCCTTACGCAGGGCCATAACGGGCGATGTTGTTGGTTTTCGTTGAGGTTAGCTGCATCCCAAGTCTTATAGTACTTTACATCATTTGTGCAATTGCAGTTTAGCTTCTAACATTTACTTGCTTCTTGTAGGTACAAATGTCAACAGCACTGATCCACGCTTCAACCCGGAGGAACACCTCGCCCCCAATGTGGCCAACTTGGGGGGGGGGGCTCTTATCCATATGAAGTGCCCCAACAACTACCTCTCAGGACTTACCAAGTATGAACTGACCTGAATCTTACCAATTCCAGTTGCAATGGCCATGTTCTGTACGATTGATGTAGTAAGCACATGGCCATTCTCTGCTCTAGCAGCACCTGCCTTACGATGTTTAAATCTGTCAATTTCATTTCTATCAGTACCAGTTTCAAAGGCTATACTAGGTTTTCTGTTGTAGTAAACAATTCTATCCATTTTTAATCCGTCCCTTTACTACCGTGCTACTCTTTCGCAATGATGATATCACTACAGATGCGGCCGTTTTATTTCCATTTGCTATTTTTGGTGGATGTTAATCCTGTTGTAGTTAATATTGCATTTCCATGTACTTACACGGGGCTACAATGGGCGATGTTGTTGTTTGTCGTCGAGGTTAGCTGCATCTCATGTCTTATACACCATATGTTTCTAAATATAAGTATTTTTAGAGATTTCAATATAGACTACATACGGAGCAAAATGAGTGAATCTAGATTCTGATGTAAAATATGTCTATATACATCCGTATGTAGTTCATATTGAAATCTCTAAAAATACTTGTACTTAGGAACGGAAGTAGTTGTATTTTACATCATTTGTGCAATCACAGCTTAGCTTCTAACATTTACTGGTTGCTTGTAGGTACAATGAGCGGTACTGATCCACGCTTCGATCCCTTTTGCATATGGGGCAATGGCATATTCATGAACAAGCGTCAAGTGAGGAAACTAAGAAAGATTGTTAGGCAAAAGAGACAGGTGATGGGAATTAAGCTCTTTATTAACACTTTGTCCAAGGCAGCAGTGAAATTTAGGATGGTAAGTAATGTGTTGCCTTTTCCTCCTGCCCATAACAAGTTACTCTATTATACATGAGTATCTGAAAGTTTTATCTTTTCAGTGGCTTTTGAAGCAATTTACCGATGATTACCTTGCAAACTACATGACCAGAGTGGAGGCAACTAAGGTTAAAGTATATAATTCATACCATGATAATGGTCTAGAAGTCTTCATGAAGGCGGTGAAGGATGGGTGGGCGGTCATCACAAGGGATTGGACAAAAGTTGTTCGTGCCTATGAGGTAGTACTATGAAAGTCCAACCACTGTTTAGCACAAATTTGGGGCTAACTAATGATATTTCCAATCAAAAATAGACAAAGTTCATGAAAAAATAACTTGATAAAACATTAGCCCTTTTTCCCTTATTATTAATCACCAAAACCAATGGACACTTACAATGCTTTTTTTAGATGTGATGCCCCCTTTATTAAGAGTTCTGGCCGACATCAGTGTTGAAAGAGTCGAAAATATATCAGGGGGAGGGGGGGGGGGTACAAGGAACCATGTCTTGCATAGCTCATGAATAGAGTCTTCCTTTGCTAAGATGTGAGACACTCCATTTGGCGAACATCGCGCCAACCGAACATCGTAGGCTTCTCTCGTATTGAGCAAACCTTAATCTCCTCAATGATTGGTCCATATACTGAATTGTCTCTAGCCTCTACATTGAGCTATTTTTTGGAACGAAGGCTCCTCCAGAGGAGCCCGACTTTGAATTAACAAAGCCATCAACCGACCAGGAGTACAAGGGCAAACCACGAACAAAGCAACGGCTAAAGGATACAAGGGAGAGAGAAGAGCAGCTTACTATGCTACTTGTTGCAATGCAGAGAGCGGGGGAGATGGCGTACGACATGGACAGGGGGATGCTCGAGATCATCCACGACGGAGGCGGCGAAGGAGGAGGGGGCTATGTGGACGGGAAGGTGGAAGACTCCGATCCCACCCAGTCCGGCAACTACCAGCAGCAGCAGTCATATACCCAGACGACCACGCAACAGTCCTACACCCAGACTGGCGATGGCACACGACAACGGAGGAGGCAGACGAGGAGGCTGCCTACGCGGCGGCGACGGCGACGGCACCTCCTTGATCATGGAGCAGCTTGCTGGGATTGTTGGTCCGGCAGGGTAGAAATGCACGGACTGCCGGACTGATATTCTTTTGGATTTGGACATAAAAACTAAGCACATTTTGCTTTTTTTGGTTGTGATCGGGGATGCGATCCGGCACTGGTGTGATCCACAACGTTGTGTGGATCAGCGTTTGAATTTGAATTTGCTGACACGCATATACATGCTAGCGTTGGATGGCTGCCTCCCGTATCCGTGTACGGATGCAGGAGAAAATTTACGGCTTGCCCTTGGAGATGCCCTAAGGGATCATTTGTTTTTTTTTGACGTGGATCATTTGGTTTTAGGAAGGTGAGTTTTATTAGCTGTGGGTAATCCACCGATTTATCTACCCGTAACCATTTTTTTTTAGAACACCCGTAACCAATTGCTAGGTGCAGCTCGGTTAATTGAACTGTTGGACACGCTCTGAACCTTGTGTTTCTGAATGCCTGAATATTCGAGTACGTACGTACGTCCCGCGAACTCAACCAAATCTGGGACTCTCGCGAACCACAAAAGCATTGGTTCTGAATGGGTACTCTGGGATTGAATTTGATGTGGGACTCTCGCGAAACCTTCACCGAACCGGACAGCTACTGATGCCTTCCTTTTATACCGGCCATATGTGACGTGAACAATTAATATGAACGGCTTGCGCCGCCTCCTCGCCCGGCTCCTCCGCCGCGAGCCCATGGCGGCCGTCCGCGCACGGCAGCCTCGGGTGCCGCCCGGGTACCACGGCCACCACGTCGCTAGACCTGCCATCCGTCCACGACACTACTGCGCTTCGCCGTCTAGCCCGACCACACTGACCCGCTTGGGCTCCCGTTGGTACCACGACCCACGGAAGGTCGCCGCGTCGGTGTCCGTCGTCGCTGCTGCCATATGCTACCAGTCCCTCGAGGTGATTCCATGGACCAACCGCGTGCACTTCATCTTCCTGTCCCCTCAGTCGGAGCGAGCGCACGGACTCGCCGAGTTCGCCGACTACAAGCAGGAAGTGGCCTCCAAAATCCTCGGCCCGCGCCACCCTCACAGCATCCGCGCCCGTCGCATCACCGAGAGGATCATCCACGCCGGCATCGACAACACTGTCATCCTCCGCGTGGCCAGCAACCGGCACAAGGGAAAGGCATGGCTACCTCCGCCTCAGACGAGGCATCTCCATGGGCTCGATTGGGAGGTGATCGTGGTGGACCATAAGGGCAACACCGGCGCGTACTGCACGCGCGGCGGTAAAATCGTACTGTACACGGGATTGCTAGACCACTTCAAGACCGATGGTGAGATTGCATTTGTCATCGCTCACGAGGTAGATCCGTTGGACTAATGAGTTCATCTCATGTTTCCTTCATTTTATGGGATTATTTTCAGGTGGGCTCAAATTAACATTCACATCTTTTTCTTAGGTTGCGCACATCATCGCAAGGCACGAATCTGAAATCAGCTCGACCAAGTGGGTGACTAAACCCCTCTATTATTACTTTCGGCGAAGGTACGTCTGCTTCTCATTTCACATATTATTGTTCATGTCGATTTATATTGTACATGTAACACATAAATACCTTGTATGGTCAGAAAAATGAGTGCTCATGTATTCTTTGACAAAAAGACCCGATGGTATGTGTTGTTACCTATGTAGGACGGAAACAGAGGCAGATCACATTGGAATCCTACTACTCGCTGCCGCTGGTTTCGATCCACACATGGCACTCACGTGCTTTAAGAAGAAAGCAAAGCTGGTACAATTTGTAACATTCAAAGAGTACTATTTCTCCACTCATCCTCCATACCAGAGAAGATTGCAATTTTTGTCGCAGCCGAAGATCATGAAGACGGCACTTGAACTATATAGAGAAGCCACTTCCATTAAAGATAATATAAAGCGATAGGTACCAGGCGTTTTATGGAGATATCAAGCAGAGATGAATCTAGATTTGACATAGTTCAGTTTCCATTCTGAGTTCTTTACAGTGTCCCCAAAGTTAATATGGGCCATCCATGTATGCCAATCCAATGGTTAAATTCATCTGATAATGCGACACAATTCTACGGGAGTACCATCACCTAAGAGGGTACCTGCGTTCCAAGGGTAAAGTTGTAGCTTTGATTGAACAATTGTGTAGTGGGGAACTAAATTGAATTACAAGAGGAAATTTACCAGTTTTTCATTTGATTTGTGATTATGGTCATGGGGGAATTGTGTTTGATTGATGATTCCTTCCACTAAACGCTAGATCACCATTCGTTTGTTAAACACAGTTCTTTTCGCGTTTGATATTGTGGCCGACACAAACAATTTTGACAATCTTATGAGAGATCCTCCTGCAGCTTCTCGATGTCCCATGTTCTTGTGGCCGACACAAACAACTTGGACTCCAAAACATGAGCGGTAGGTTATTCCATGCACATCGGTCTTAGCATATGATCCCGTGGTAAGTTTTCTTGCATGATCCTGGTATTCCTTGGCGTAGTACATCACACCGTTCCAAAATTCCTCTCTAAACCTGTCAAGATGAGCTTGCAAGGGCCGCTTCCGAGGACATTCAGATCGTGCCTTCAAAAGTCAGATACTTTATGAACTAGATGATTCCCCGCGCGTTGCAGCGGGAATTAGTAGCTCAAAATTCCTCTTGCAAGTCATGGTCAAGAAGATGTCAGGCTTCCCGTATGTATGGACAATTGCCATGGCATCCATATGCCTCTTCTTCATGTCACGTTCGCCACCTGGGTATGTTCCAGGGAACACTATCCTTGTCCCAACAGCGCTTGCTCGCGTCTCCCTCGATGTGATGGCATCAACAACTCCTTTATACAAGTCGGCCTGAATCTCCGTCTGGTTCTTCCTGTACCACCTCAACCGACAACTCTCAATCTTGACATACATGTCGGCCGCCCATTGCTGCAGTAGGCGTGCTCCATAGAGTATGGGATTGAAGATCGCAGGCCGTGTCTACAGCATGTAACAGTAATAGTCTCTAACAGAGACGCACAACCTACTATTCCCCTCTGCATGTGATCGACTACCATCAGAATGAGGATATATTCGAGAAATATTATATTATTTGAAACAAAATGGGACGCATAAGTCATACCTGCATCCTCCTCATCATCATGGACCAGTTGAGGATGTAGTACAACCTCCCAAGGAACATTACGTTTAGGTAGCTTCGGATGCCAACCTAGTTCTCCGCTTGGATAGAATAGGGGATAAGACAACGGGTCATATGCCCCGGAGGTCACACGTATACTGTGCCTTTCGTTGTTGTTACCACAAAGTGTTATCATCCGGTCAAACCTTTTTGCTAGGTCGTTGCCCTCAACCCAAATTGCAGCGACCTCTGATGACGACGGTCTATTATATCTTCTTTGGTCAAGCCTCTTATCGGTGTTTAGGTCTATCCTATAATCATCGAGGTTGTCCTTGTGTGCACCCAAACTCCTAAATTGCTGGGAGTACGGGTTTTCTTTGAGTATGTCTACTAACTTCTTCACGACATCCTGGTCTAATTGCTTGGTGGCCGCCTTACGATGAGTTATGGTTGGGTCGTCATCATAGAAGTATAACTGCAGATGTTCTGGGCGGGAGCTTGGGCCGAACGAGTGCACATTGTGGTAGATGGTGCTGTGTGACCGAAATGTGTACACCCCAAACTTCATGTTTGTGTAGTTCTCATCAAGGCTGACGCCAAGGGTTGTGAAGGCGAAATGCCCGTTGAAGAACCGTATGTTCTCCCGAAAATGTCTAGAATCTGCATCCATGCTGGACCATAGCCTCATCAGCTCTGGGACTGGTTCCAGTTGTTTAAGTTCGATCTGTCCATTGCGACAGCAGAACCCGTCAGTCTCAGACACAAACTTTTTGGCCTTGCAGTGTTTGTAGTTTTCGTCGAGCTTCAGGATGTGAGTGCTGTCTGGTATGTTTGTGTAGACAAAGTCTAATGGATCAACTTCGCTAGGTATAGCAGACGACATGCTCGTTTCATCGTCATCCTCAATTGTGTCATTATCGGATCCTATTAGCATTTGTTGGGACATGATGTTCAAAACAATATTCACAAATAACTATAATTACAATAAAGCTCCACGACTTCCAAGTTCCAAGTTGACCATACCTTGATCGCGAAACATGTAGAACTCCTCATCCATCAAGTCGGATGGTGTCGGTTCATCGCCCATGATGGGGTCTCGGAACACATCGATGCCGTCTTCATTATAGTTGTGGTGAATGTGACAATAGACAACATCATGTCAGAAAAGGGTTGATGACACTGAGCATAAATACCGGACAAAAGCATTTTCATACCATTGGTGCCAACACCGTAATTCGGCATGACTGGCAGAGGATCGCCATCCGATGAATCATCTTCGGCGCCCAACCTGAGGGGTATTCCGCGGCATTTGGATGCGGGGCATTCAGAGGTTAAGTTTGCTAGGTCTGGACGTGGAAGAGCAAGGGATTCTTTGCACGGGGTGTTTTTTCCTTTTAGCATAGCTGCCCTTCCTTTCTGCACTTGACTGCCCCTTCTCAATCACCGACATGCTTTTGCAGCGTTGCACGCGCTTCCCTCGTATCTTTTCATTCAGATCTTCTCTGTCGTCAACTGTTAGTTCATCCTTTTTCTTCTGATAACATGCTCATCTACGTGAGTTTCTCTGCTCCCTCTTACATCAGTCATTGTCATGCGTAACACCAGATGCGTCTAATGATGAAGGGGGTAATGTTGCTTCATTGTGCAAGAAGTCTGTATAGTTTGTGCCATCATCAGAGGTGAATTTATGAAAAAAGTTGTGAAAACATCATTACAAGAATCTGATTTAGGGACTAATGAATATTAGAACATTCACTATCTACTCAAATACAAATCATGTGCATTAAGATCATATGACTTGACGGTATGCTTCGCGCCTAGTGGTCGCTAAAAGAATATGTTGGTTTGTCTTAACAAATCTTTGTACGTCAACGTGATACTAAAGGTAATATTTTACCTGATGTAGATAGTGGTTGCACATTTTCATCTCCTTTTATCTGATCCTTTTTCCTCCGATAAGAAGCTCTCCTCAGTGCATTCCTATGATCTCTCTTGCGCTCTTCATCAGTTATTTGATTTATTTCTTCAAGGACATTGATGCGACCTCCTGGTGTCATTCAGGGCATACAAATAATGTAGAGAGTAAAACATAATCTGACCTCAATTCGTGACATCTTATGCACAAGTTGATTACCTTGTTGATCATTGTCATTAACCAGACCAGATGAGACTGTAGGTGTAGTAGTAAATGCTGAATCATTATGGGACAATGTTGTATAGTCGGAGCTAGTCGGGTTGTCTGGTTAAACATGGTTTATAAAACATACTCAACACTCAATGGTTAAGACATGAATTCAAGGTACTAAATATTATTGTTAGATCATTTAAATCTTACCAGATAAATTAAGGTCCCGGAGTTTAACTTCTTGGAGATCCCGATCTTTCTTCCGCCGATAAGAAGCTCTCCTCAGCGCATTTCTATGGTCTATTTTGCGATCTTCTTCCGTTTTTAGCGGGTTCTCTTTGGTGTCATTCACCTCACCTGATTCAACTTGCGTGGTCAGTATTCTTACTTGATATACCAAGGGGACGCTGACCTTGCTCTTTGATATACCAAGAGTACTTGATGTACCTGGTATCGCATTAGCAGGTTGACGAACATTCGTGATATCACCTAGGGTACGACGTTGAATAATGTGCCTATCGTCTTGCTGTTTTTTCAAACCCTTTGACTTGCTAATGCGATAAGATGCCCGCCTCCACGCGTTGTTAGGTTCCCTATGATCTACAACATGAATCAAACTTATGAGAGTTAGTGAATGAAAAAAGCCATAGCATGTATTAAGGTTATATTTACAACTCACCTAGATCACATTCATACCACCTATAAGAAACCAGCTTAACAATTTATATGCCGCAAAGATTAGTTAGCTAACTGGCGTTAAAAAAATTACCAGAATTTGTCAAGGAGGGCTGATGAACCTTTTGCAACAACACATTATCCTGGTCCTTTTTCTTTTGATAAGCAGCACGCCTTTGTGCGTTGAACTGATCCTTTGTGTTGCCAGCGTAATCTATGCAAGTGATATCGTCTGCAACATGTCAAAAGTAATAACTACAAAGCCCATAAAGAAAAATCATAATTGATGGATGATGGATCCACTACCAAATACGTCAGTATGGACATTCGAATTCCCTTTTAGCTTTGTCGCACCATCTATCTCATCGTTTGAAGGTTCACAGCCTACAACTTTCCAATAAAAAATAAATGCGGTATGTTGTACATGAAGGTGAACACCCATAATTATAAGTTATGGCATATGATATTTGGATGAGACAGTACATATGTAATGCGGCCATCTCCAATAGAGCCAGAATCGAGAGTTAGATTACTCGAAGCCAACAACGTAGCATCACGATGATTTCCATCCCGTAGCGATCTGTAGACGTGTAACAAGTAGGAAAAGAAAACCAATGATATATATGATAAAATATATGCAGCTAACACTCTTGGCATATGAAATGCGGATGAGTGAGTACCATATTCATCTGTGCAACATTCCACTGTTAGTGTAGTCAGAGCCGACAATGAAGCCTCATTGTGCTCTCCAACCGGACACGTCCCTTCTGTAGAGTTGTAACCAGGATGAATATAAGGCCAATGATACAGGTGACAATGTATGCGGCAACAAAACCACACAAGCATTATACCTGGAACCATAGCATAAGTTTCGTCATCATTTCGAGCTACGGGTATGATGCTTGCATTGTTATCTTTAACATTTCTCACGCTTGAAAGGCCTGTAAAACATTATGCATATAGCTTCTCAATATCATACATGCGCAGAAACGCTAAAGTAGCACTTTATGATAGAAATGCAGCATACCCGTAGTAACGTCCGCTTCTGGTTGCTGTTCAACTGCCTTGCTTTTTGAATTACCCATACGCACCTATGTAAGGGCAGTACACTTACATTAGATGACTACAAGCAATTTCAATTATGATCCTGCTGTTTGCATGTAAACTGGGTGATATATGCCTGACTGGATCTATGAAATGGCACAAACTCTGCTATTTACTATTTTTGTCATACCAACTTTTTTTTATTCAGTTTATTCAAATGATGGTCATCTTGAACTGTTTTAAAGATTGGGGACTTATACATATTGATAATGCACTCAGATTCTTATTACTTAATTGTGTCTCCTCAACAAATGTCCACTTGGTATATCAAGTAATTGTAAATGCAATCAATACTACATATGTTCACTATTGCATGGAAACCACATCATCTATTTTCCATAAGTGTCCTAACTTCCAATTGTTTCTGTCACTTATTGCTGGTGAATTTGATGTGAGCTGGAAACTCGGTAACCGTTGTCAGTTGCTGCTTCTGATGACCCCGACACCGAGGTAAATCACCACCTTGCAAACTCTTAAAGTAAGTGGCAGTTATGTGATGATACAAATACAAGCAATTTCAAATATGATCCTGCTGTTTGCATGTAAACTAGGTGTCTATGGCACAAACTCTGATAATATTGTTTCCCCTTGATATATGTCTGACTCGATCTATGAAGTGGCACAAACTCTGCTATTTTCTCTTCTAGATGGTAATCTGGAACAAGTTTTAAAGAGTAGCATCATATGTCAGTATGTCCAGCCTTATTACTTGATTCTTATTACTTGTTTGTTGACTATTGCATGACAATCACATCAGATATAATCCAAATGATGTCCATCTAGAACTGTTTCAACTGTATAATATGTTTGAAGCCTTATGCATATTGAAAGTGCACTAAGTTGCTTGGTATAGCAAGTACTTCAAAATGCACTCAATCATACGTATTTGTGTCCTAACTACCTTTTACTTGTGTCACTTCTTGCTTGTGATGATCTTGAGAGTTGCAAATTCGGTTGCTGCTTCTGATGACTGATACATCTCCAATGTATCTATAATTTTTGATTGCTCCATGCTACTTTATCTACTGTTTTAGGCAATATTGGGCTTTATTATCCACTTTTATATTATTTTTGGGACTAACCTATTAACCGGAGGCCCAGCCCAGATTTGCTGTTTTATGCCTATTTCAGTGTTTCGAGGAAAAAGAATATCAGACGGAGTCAAAACGGAACGAAATCAACTGGAGAAGTTATATTTGGAATGAAACCCACCTGATGGACTTGGACCCCACATCAGATGATACGGGAGGTGCTCACAAGGGTGGGGGCGCACCCACCCCCCAGGCGCGCCCCCTACCTCGTGGGTCCCGCGTAGCTCCACCGACGTACTCCTTTCACCCATATATACTCTTGTACCCTAAAACTTCCAGAACAGAAGATAGATCGGGAGTTCCGCCGCCGCAAGCCTCTGTAGCCACCAAAAACCTCTCGGGAGCCCGTTCTGGCACCCTGCCGGAGGGGGAACCCATCACCGGTGGCCATCTTCATCATCCGGGCGCTATCCATGACGAGGAGGGAGTAGTTCACCCTCGGGGCTGAGGGTATGTATTGGTAGCTATGTGTTTGATCTCTCTCTCTCTCTCTTGTGTTCTCTCTCATGTTCCCTCTATGGCACGATCTTGATGTATCCCGAGCTTTGCTATTGTAGTTGGATCTTATGATGTTTCTCCCCCTCTACTCTCTTGTAATGAATTGAGTTTCCCGTTTTGAAGTTATCTTATCGGATTGAGTCTTCATGAGAACACTTGAGGTATGTCTTGACGTGATTATCTGTGGTGACAATGGGATATCATGTGCCACTTGATGTATGTTTTGGTGACCAACTTGCGGGTTCCTCCCATGAACCTATGCATATGGGTTGGCACACGTTCTTGATTCTCCGGTAGAAACTTTGGGGCACTCTTTGAAGTACTTTTATGTTGGTTGGATTAATCTGAGATTGTGTGATGCATATCGTATAATAATGTCCAGGGATACTTGAGGTGACAATGGAGTATCTAGGTGACATTAGGGTTTTGGTTGATTTGTGTCGTAAGGTGTTATTCTAGTACGAACTCTTTTATAGATTGATCCGAAAGAATAACTTTGAGGTGGTTTCGTACCCTACCATAATCTCTACGTTTGTTCTCCGCTATTAGTGGCTTTGGAGTGACTCTTTGTTGCATGTTGAGGGATTGTTATACGATCTATCTATGTTATTATTGTTGAGAGAACTTGCACTAGTGAAAGTATGAACCCTAGGCCTTGTTTCCTATCATTGCAATACCGTTTACGCTCACTTTTACCGTTAGTTACCTTGCTGTTTTTTATATTTTCAGATTACAAAAACCTTTATCTACCATCCATATTGCACTTGTATCACCATCTCTTCACCGAACTAGTGCACCTATACAATTTACCATTGTATTGGGTGTGTTGGGGACACAAGAGACTCTTTGTTATTTGGTTGCAGGGTTGCTTGAGAGAGACCATCTTCATCCTACGCCTCCCACGGATTGATAAACCTTAGGTCATCCACTTGAGGGAAATTTGCTACTGTCCTACAAACCTGTGCACTTGCAGGCCCAACAACGTCTACAAGAAGAAGGTTGTGTAGTAGACATCAAGCTCTTTTCTGGCGCCGTTGCCGGGGAGGCTAGGTAAGTGAAGGTATATCTTTAGATCTTGCAATCGAATCTTTTTGTTTCTTGTTTTAGCACTAGTCTAGTTTATGAAAGAAAACTACAAAAAAAATGGAATTGAGTTTGTCTCATACGCTTCATCTTTTTAATATCTTTCGTGAGTATGATGGAAAAGAAAATTGTACCAAAGTGCTAGAAGAAGAATTACATAGAATGCTTGGCATTAAATGTGTGAATGATGAGCATGATTGCAATGTTGATAGTATGAATTCCTTGAATATCCATGATGCTAATGATATGCAAAGCCACAAGCTTGGGGAAGCTACGTTTGATGAAGATGATATTTTTTGTCCCCCAAGCTTTGATGAGCACATTTACTATGATGAAAGCATGCCTCCTATCTATGACGATTATTGCGATGACACGTATGCTTTAAAGAATAATGATAACCATGAAACTTGTCATCTTGATCTTAATTTTCAATCATATGATAGTTATTTTGTTGAGTTTGCTCCCACTATTATTCATGAGAAGAAATTTTCTTATGTGGAGAATAATAAAATTTCTATGCAAGTAGATCATGAAAAGAATGATTTAGGTGCTGGTTATATTGTTGAATTCATTCATGATGCTACTGAAAATTATTATGAGGGAGGAACATATGCTTCTACATATTGCAATAATATCAAGTTTCCTCTCTATGTGCTTAAAGTTTTGAAGTTATGCTTGTTTTACCTTCCTATGCAAGTTGATTATTGTTCCGTAAGTTGTTTGATCACAAAACCCCTATGCATAGGAAGTGGGTTAGACTTAAATGTGCTAGTCATATTCTTCATGATGCTCTCTTTATGTTTCAATTCTTATCTTTTATGTGAGCATCATTGAAATCATAATGCCTAGCTAGGGGCGTTAAACGATAGCGCTTGTTGGGAGGCAACCCAATTTTCTTTTTTTCTTTATTTTTGGTTCTGTTTAGGAATAAATAATCCATATAGCTTCTTATTATACGTGGTTTTGTGTTTTAATTAGTGTTTGTGCCAAGTAGAACCTTTGGGAAGACTTGGGTGAAGTCTTTATGATCATGCTGTAAAAAACAGAAACTTTAGCGCTCACGAGATTAGCTAGAACGTTTTACTGGAGAGTGCTATTTAGTTGATTATATTTGAAGATGATTACTAGAAAAATTCCTCAGGTCCACCAATTTATTTTAGAATTTTGGGAGTTCCAGAAGTTTGCGTTAGTTGCAGATTACTACAGACTGTTCTGTTTTTGACAGATTCTGTTTTCATTGTGTTGTTTGCTTATTTTGATGAATCTATGGCTAGTAAAATAGTTTATAAACCATAGAGAAGTTGGAATACAGTATGTTTAACACCAATATAAATAAATAATGAGTTCATTACAGTACCTTGAAGTGGTGTTTTGTTTTCTTTCGCTAACGGAGCTCACGAGTTTTCTGTTAAGTTTTGTGTTGTGAAGTTTTCAAGTTTTGGGTAAAGACTCGATGGACTATGGAATAAGGAGTGGAAAGAGCCTAAGCTTGGGGATTCCCAAGGCACCCAAAAGTAATATTCAAGGATAACCAAGAGCCTAAGCTTGGGGATGCCCCGGAAGGCATCCCCTCTTTCGTCTTCGTTCATCGGTAACTTTACTTGGAGCTATATTTTTATTCACCACATGATATGTGTTTTGCTTGGAGCGTAATTTTTTTTTGATTTGCTTTCTGTTAATTAGATTAATGTTTTGAATCTTTATTTTCAATAAAAAAGTCAAGGATAGCCTTTGCCATGCTTATTTTGCAAGTATACATGTTGCTGTTTGAAAACAGAAAGTTTACCGCTGTTGCAAAAATTCTCTAGAAAATTCACAGAGTGGTATAATGTTGAATCTTTTTGTATATTGAGATCTGATAAATTTATTACAGTGGGAATTTTAGTTCATAATTTTTGGAGTTAGGAAGTATTGATACTCTTGCATTCTTTACAGACTATACTGTTTTGACAGATTGCTGTTATGTTTGCATTGTTTGCATATGTTTGCTTGTTTAATGATTCTATTTGAGGATAGGAGTATTAAATATGCAGAGCATTTAGTATGCAATGTTGAATAATAATGTTAGTGATTTGTTACAGTAGAAAATGATAAGGTTTTGCATTGGTTTATACTAACCCATCTCACGAGTTCTTGTTGAGTTTTTTGTGAATGAAGCTTTTGATAAAAAGAGAAATCATGATATGAGAGGAATTAAGGAGACACAAAAGTTAATGCTTGGGGATGCCCAAGGCACCCCAAGATAATATTTCAAGAAGTCTCAAGCATCTAAGCTTGGGGATGCCCCGGTAGGCATCCCACCTTTCTTCTTCAACAACTATTGGTTAGTATCGGTTGAGCCTAAGTTTTTACTTCTTCACATGAGTTGTGCTATCCTTGCAATGTAGTTTTCTTTAGATTTGCTTGCTGTTTGAATAAAGTACCAGGATCTGAAATTCCTAAATGTTAGAGAGTCTTCACATAATTGCGTAATTATCCGACTACTCATTGATCTTCACTTATATCTTTTGGAGTAGTTTGTCATTTGCTCTAATGCTTCACTTGTATCTTTTAGAGCACAATGGTGGTTTTATTTTGAAGAAATAGATGAACTCTCATGCTTCACTTATATTATTTTGAGAGTCTTAAATAGCATGGTAATTTGCTTAAATAATCATAATATGATAGGTATTCAAAAATAGTAAAAACTTTCTTATGAGTGTGTTGAATACTAAGAGAAGTTTGATACTTGATAATTGTTTTGAGATATGGAGGTAGTGATATTAAAGTCATGATAGTTGGGCGATTATGAATTTAAATAATGCTTGTGTTGAAGTTAGCAAATCCCGTAGCATGCACATATGGTTAAATTTGTGTAACAAATTTGAAACATGAAGTGTGTTGGAAATATGCCCTAGAGGCAATAATAAATTAGTTATTATTATATTTCCTTGTTCATGATAATCGTTTATTATCCATGCTATAATTGTATTGATAGGAAACTCAGATACATGTGTGGGTACATAAACAACACCATGTCCCTAGTAAGCCTCTAGTTGACTAGCTCGTTGATCAACAGATGGTTACGGTTTCCTGACCGTGGACATTGGATGTCGTTGATAACGGGATTACATCATTTGGAGAATGATGTGATGGACAAGACCCAATCCTAAGCCTAGCACAAAGATCGTAGTTCGTATGCTAAAGCTTTTCTAATGTCAAGTATCATTTCCTTAGACCATGAGATTGTGCAACTCCCGGATACCGTAGGAATGCTTTGGGTGTACCAAACATCACAACGTAACTGGGTGTCTATAAAGGTGCATTGCAGGTATCTCCGAAAGTGTCTGTTGGGTTGGCACGAATCGAGACTGGGATTTGTCACTCCGGTTGACTGAGAGGTATCTCTGGGCCCACTCGGTAGGACATCATCATAATGTGCACAATGTGACCAAGGGGTTGATCACGGGATGATGTGTTACGGAACGAGTAAAGAGGCTTGCCGGTAACGAGATTGAACAAGGTATCGGTATACTGACGGTCGAATCTCGGGCAAGTACAATACCGTTAGACAAAGGGAATTGTATACGGGATCGATTGAGTCCATGACATCGTGGTTCATCCGATGAGATCATCGTGGAACATGTGGGAGCCAACATGGGTATCCAGATCCCGTTGTTGGTTATTGACCGGAGAACGTCTCGGTCATGTCTGCATGGTTCCCGAACCCGTAGGGTCTACACACTTAAGGTTCGATGACGCTAGGGTTATAAAGGAAGTTTGTATGTGGTTACCGAATGTTGTTCGGCGTCCCGAATGAGATCCCGGACGTCACGAGGAGTTCCGGAATGGTCCGGAGGTAAAGATTTATATATGGGAAGTCCTGTTTTGGTCACCAGAAAAGTTTCGGATTTTTTCGGTAACGTACCGGGACCACAGGGAGAGTCCCGGGGGGTCCACCAAGTGGGGCCACCAACCCCGGAGGGATGCGTGGGCCAAGTGTGGGAGGGACCAGCCCCAGGTGGGCTGGTGCCCCCCCCACAAGGGGCCCAAGGCGCAAGGAAGAGCGGGAGGGGGCAAACCCTAGGGCAGATGGGCCCTAAGGCCCACCCCAGGCGCGCCTCCCCTCTCTCCCCCTCTGGCCGCCACCCAGATGGCATCTGGGGCTGCCGCCACCCATGGGGAGGGAACCCTAGAGGGGGCGCAGCCCCCTCCCCTCCCCCTATAAATACATGAAGTCTGGGGGCTGCCCAACACACGAGAGCCTCCCCCTCTTGGCGCAGCCCTGCCTCTCTTACTCCTCCTCTCCTGCGGTGCTTGGCGAAGCCCTGCTGGACTACCACGCTCCTCCATCACCACCACGCCGTTGTGCTGCTGCTGGACGGAGTCTTCCTCAACCTCTCCCTCTCTCCTTGCTGGATCAAGGCGTGGGAGACGTCACCGGGCTGTACGTGTGTTGAACGCGGAGGTGTCGTCCGTTCGGCACTAGGATCTCCAGTGATTTGGATCACGACGAGTATGACTCCTTCAACCCCGTTCTCTTGAACGCTTCCGCTTAGCGATCTACAAGGGTATGTAGATGCACTCTCCTTCCCCTCGTTGCTAGTTTCTCCATAGATAGATCTTGGTGACACGTAGGAAAATTTTGAATTTCTGCTACGTTCCCCAATAGTGGCATCATGAGCTAGGTCTGTTGCTTAGATTCTTTGCACGAGTAGAACACAAAGTAGTTGTGGGCGTTGATTTTGTTCAATATGCTTACCGTTACTAGTACAATCTTGTTTCGACGGTATTGTGGGATGAAGCGGCCCGGACCGACCTTACACATACACTTATGTGAGACAGGTTCGACCGACTGACATGCACTTGGTGCATAAGGTGGCTAGCGGGTGCCACTCTCTCCCACTTTAGTCGGAACGGATTCGATGAAAAGGGTCCTTATGAAGGGTAAATAACAATTGGCATATCACGTTGTGGTTTTGCGTAGGTAAGAAATGTTCTTGCTAGAAACCCTTAGCAGCCACGTAAAACATGCAAACAACAATTAGAGGACGTCTAACTTGTTTCTGCAGGGTATGCTATGTGATGTGATATGGCCAAGAAGAATGTGATGAATGATATGTGATGTATGAGATTGATCATGTTCTTGTAATAGGAATCACGACTTGCATGTCGATGAGTATGACAACCAGCAGGAGCCATAGGAGTTGTCTTAATTTATTGTATGACCTGCGTGTCACTGAACAACGCTATGTTATTACTTTACTTTATTGCTAATCGGTAGTCATAGTGGTAGAAGTAATAGTTGGCGAGACAACTTCATGAAGACACGATGATGGAGATCATGATGATGGAGATCATGGTGTCATGCCGGTGACGATGATGATCATGGAGCCCCGAAGATGGAGATCAAAAGGAGCAAAATGATAATGGCCATATCATGTCACTATTTGATTGCATGTGATGTTTATCATGTTTATGCATCTTATTTGCTTAGAATGACGGTAGTAAATAAGATGATCCCTCATTAAAATTTCAAGAAAGTGTTCCTCCTAACTGTGCACTGTTGCGAAAGTTCGTCGTTTCGAAGCACCACGTGATGATCGGGTGTGATAGATTCTTACGTTCACATACAACGGGTGTAAGCAAGATTTACACACGCGAAACACTTAGGTTGACTTGACGAGCCTAGCATGTACAGACATGGCCTCGGAACACAAGAGACCGAAAGGTCGAGCATGAGTCGTATGGTAGATACGATCAACATGAAGATGTTCATCGATGATGACTAGTCCGTCTCACGTGATGATCGGACACGGCCTAGTTGACTCGGATCATGTAATCACTTAGATAACTAGAGGGATGTCTATCTGAGTGGGAGTTCATAAGATGAACTTAATTATCCTGAACATAGTCAAAAACCCTTTGCAAATTATGTCATAGCTCGCGCTTTAGTTCTAGTGTTTTAGATATATTCCTAGAGAAAATATAGTTGAAAGTTGACAGTAGCAATTATGCGGACAGTAGAAGGCTTATGTCCTTAATGCACCGCTCAGTGTGCTGAACCTCGAACGTCGTCTGTGGATGTTGTGAACATCTGACATACACGTCTTGATAACTACGTGATAGTTCAGTTAAACGGTTTAGAGTTGAGGCACCAAAGACGATTTCGAAACGTCGCGGAACATATGAGATGTTTCGAGGGCTGAAATTGGGATTTCAGGCTCGTGCCCACGTCAAGAGGTATAAGACCTCCGACGATTTTCTTAGCCTGCAAACTAAGGGAGAAAAGCTCAATCGTTGAGCTTGTGCTTAGATTGCCTGAGTGCAACAATCACTTGAATCGAGTGGGAGTTGATCTTCCAGATGAGATAGTGATGTTTCTCCAAAGTCATTACCACCAAGCTGCTAGAGCTTCGTGATGAACTATAACAAATCAGGGATAGATATGATGATCCTTGAGATATTCGCGATGTTTGACACCGTGAAAGTAGGAATCAAGAAGGAGCATCAATTGTTGATGGTTGGTGAAACCACTAGTTTCAAGAAGGGCAAGGGCAAGAAGGGATACTTCATGAAACAGCAAATCAGATGCTGCTCTAATGAAGAAACCCAAGGTTGAACCCAAACCCGAGACTAAGTGCTTCTGTAATAAGGGGAACAGCCACTTGAGCAGAATTACCCTAGATACTTGGTAGATGAGAAGGCTAGCAAGGTCGATAGAAGTATATTGGATATACATTAAGTTATTGTGTACTTTACTAGTACTCCTAGTAGCACCAGGGTATTAGATACCGTTTCGGTCGCTAAGTGTTAGTAACTCGAAATAAAAGGCTACGGAATAAACGGAGACTAGCTAAAGGTGAGTTGACGATATGTGTTGGAAGTGTTTCCAAGGTTGATGTGATCAAGCATCACACTCTCCCTCTACCATCGAGATTTGGTGTTTGCGTTGAGCATAGACATGATTGGATTATCTCTATCGCAGTACGGTTATTCATTTAAGGAGAATAATGGTTACTCTGTTTATTTGAATAATACCTTCAATGGTCTTGCACCTAAAATGAATGGTTTATTGAAATCTCGATCGTAGTGATACACATTTTCATGCCAAAAGATATAAGTTAGTAATGATAGTACCACTTACTTGTGGCACTGCCATGTAAGTCATATTGGTGTAAAACGCATGAAGAAGCTCCATGTTGATGGATCTTTGGACTCACTCATTTTTGAAAAGTTTGAGACATGCGAACCATGTCTATTGGTGTATACGCATGAAGAAACTCCATGCAGATGGATCGTTTGGACTCACTTGATTTTAAATCACTTGAGATATGCAAATCATACCACATGGACAAGATGACTGAAAAGCCTCGGTTTCAGTAAGATGGAACAAGATAGCAACTTGTTGGAAGTAACACATTTTGATGTGTGCAGTACAATGAGTGCTGAGGCATGCAGTGAATATCGTTCTGTTCTTACTTCACGGATGATTTGAGTAGATACTGAGTGTATTTACTTGATGAAACACAAGTCTGAATTATTGAATGGTTCAAGTAATTTCAGAGTGAAGTTGAAGATCATCGTGACAAGAGGATAAAATGTCTATGATATGATCATAGAGATGAGTATCTGAGTTACGAGCTTTGGCACACAATTAAGACATTGTGGAAATTGTTTCACAATAAATACCGCCTGGAACACCATAGTGTGATGGTGTGTCCGAACATCATAGTTGCACCCTATTAGATATGGTGGGTACCATGATGTCTCTTATCGAATTACCACTATCGTTCATGGGTTAGGCATTAGAGACAACCGCACTCACTTTTAATAGGGCATCACGTAATTCTGTTGAGACGACACTATTTGAACTATGGTTTAGAGAAACCTAAGCTGTCGTTTCTTGAAAGTTTGGGGCTGCGACGGTTATGTGAAAAGTTTCATCGTGATAAGCTCGAACCCAAAACGGATAAATACATCTTCATAGGACACCCAAAAACAGTTGGGTATACCTCCTACCTCAAGATCCGGAAGCAAAAGTAATTGTTTCTAGAAACGGGTCCTTTATCGAGGAAAAGTTTCTCTCGAAAGAATTGAGTGGGAGGATGGTGGAGACTTGATGAGGTTATTGAACCATCACTTCAACAAGTGTGTAGCAGGGCACAGGAAGTTGTTCCTGTGGCGCCTACACCAATTGAAGTAGAAGCTTATGATAGTGATCATGAAGTTTTGGATCAAGTCACTACCATACCTCGTAGGGTGACAAGGATGCATACTACTTCAGAGTGGTACAGTAATCCTGTCTTGAAAGTCATGTTGCTAGACAACAATGAACCTACGAGCTATGGAAAAGCGATGGTGGGCCCAAATTCCAACAAATGGTTAGAAGCCATGAAATCCGAGATAGGATCCATGTATCAGAATAAAGCATGGACTTTGGTGGACTTGCCCGATGATCGGCAAGCCATTGAGATAAATGGATCTTTAAGAAGAAGACGGACGTGGACGGTAATGTCACCGGATATGAAGCTCGACTTGTGGCGAAGAGTTTTTCACAAGTTCAAGGAGTTGACTACGATGAGATTTTCTCATCCGTAGCGATGCTTAAGTCCATCGGAATCATGTTAGCATAGCTGCATTTATGAAATCTGGCAGATGGATGTCAAAACGAGTTTCCTTACCAGTCTTCGTAAGGAAAGGTTGTATGTGATACAATCAGAAAGTTTTTGTCGATCCTAAGGATGCTAAAAGGTATGCTGGCTCCAGCGTTCCTTCTAAGGACAGGAGTAAGCATCTCGGAGTTGGAATGTATGCTTTGATGAGATGATCAAAGATTTTGGGTTTATACAAAGTTTATGAGAAACTTGTATTTCCAAAGAAGTGAGTGGGAGCACTATAGAATTTCTGATGAGTATATGTTGTTGACATATTGTTGATCAGAAATGATGTAGAATTTCTGGAAAGCATATAGGGTTGTTTGAAAAGTGTTTTTCAAATGGAAAACCTAGATTAGGCTACTTGAACAATAAGCATCAAGATCTATAAGATAGATCAAAATGTTTAATAATACTTTCAAATGATCACATACCTTGACATAATCTTGAAGGTGTTCAAGATGGATCAGTCAAAGAAGGAGTTCTTGCCTGAGTTGTAAGGTATGAAGTTAAGAGTTAAAGCTCGACCACGGCAGAAGAGAGAGAAAGGACGAAGGTCGTCCCCTATGCTTTAGACGTAGGCTCTACAGTATGCTATGCTGAGTACCGCACCTGATGTGTGCCTTGCCACGTGTCTAGCAAGGGGGTACAAGAGTGATCCAGGAATGGATCATTGGACAGCGGTCAAAATTGTCCTTGGAGTAATAAGGACATGTTTCTTGATTATGGAGGTGATAAAGAGTTCGGCGTAAAGGGTTACGTCGATGCAAGCTTTAACACCTATCCGAGTGACTCTGAGTAGCAAACCGGATACGTATAGTGGAGCAACCATTTGGAATAGCTCCAAGTGGAGCGTGGAAGCAGCATCTACGATATGACATAAAGTTTTGCGAAATACATAGGGATCTGAATATTGCAGACCCGTTGACTACAACCTCTCTCACAAGCATAAACATGATCAAACCCAGAACTCATTGAGTGTTAATCACATAGTGATGTGAACTAGATTATTGATTCTAGTAAACTCTTTGGATGTTGGTCACATGGCGATGTGACCTGTGAGTGTTAATCACATGGCGATGTGAACTAGATTATTGACTCTAGTGCAACTTTGAGACTGTTGGAAATATGCCCTAGAGGAAATAATAAATTAGTTATTATTATATTTCCTTGTTCATGATAATCATTTATTATCCATGCTATAATTGTACTGATAGGAAACTCAGATACATGTGTGGGTACATAAACAACACCATGTCCCTAGTAAGCCTCTAGTTGACTAGCTCGTGGTTCATCCGATGAGATCATCATGGAACATGTGGGAGCCAACATGGGTATCCAGATCCCGCTGTTGGTTATTGACCGGAGAACGTCTCGGTCATGTCTGCATGGTTCCCGAACCCGTAGGGTCTACACACTTAAGGTTCGATGACGCTAGGGTTATAAAGGAAGTTTGTATGTGGTTACCGAATGTTGTTCGGAGTCCCGGATGAGATCCTGGACGTCACGAGGAGTTTCGGAATGGTCCGGAGGTAAAGATTTATATATGGGAAGTCCTGTTTTGGTCACCGGAAAAGTTTCGGGTTTTATCGGTAACGTACCGGGACCACCGGGAGAGTCCCGGGGGGTCCACCAAGTGGGGCCACCATCCCCGGAGCGCTGCATGGGCCAAGTGTGGGAGGGGACCAGCCCCAGGTGGGCTGGTGTGCCCCCCCACAAGGGCCCAAGGCACAGGGAAGAGTGGGAGGGGGCAAACCCTAGGGCAGATGGGCCCTAAGGCCCACCCCAGGTGCGCCTCCCCTCTCTCCCCCTCTGGCCGCCACCCAGATGGGATCTGGGGGCTGCGCCACCCCTGGGGAGGGAACCCTAGAGGGGGCGCAGCCCCTCCCCTTCCCCCTATATATAGTTGAGGTCTAGGGGCTGCCCAACACACGAGTTTCTCTCCCTCTTGGCGCAACCCTACCTCTCTTCCTCCTCCTCTCCCGCGGTGCTTGGCGAAGCCCTGCAGGTTTGCCACGCTACTCCATCACCACCACGCCGTTGTGCTGCTGCCGGACGGAGTCTTCCTCAACCTCTCCCTCTCTCCTTGCTGGATCAAGGCGTGGGAGACGTCACCGGGTTGTACGTGTTTTGAACGCGGAGGTGCCGTCCGTTCGGCACTAGGATCTCCGGTGATTTGGATCACGACGAGTACGACTCCTTCAACCCCGTTCTCTTAAACGCTTCCGCTTAGCGATCTACAAGGGTATGTAGATGCACTCTCCTTCCCCTCGTTTCTAGTTTCTCCATAGATAGATCTTGGTGACACGTAGGAAAATTTTGAATTTCTGCTACGTTCCCCAACAAAGTGTATCTGGCTTGTGCATCCTTATAAGTGGCGGTCGGGGACGAGCGATGGTCTTTTCCTACCAATCTATCCCCCTAGGAGTATGCGCGTAGTACTTGATTTTTGATGACTTCTAAATTTTTGCAATAAGTATATGAGTTCTTTTGACTAATGTTGAGTCCATGGATTATACGCACTTTTACCTTTCCGCCTTTGGTAGCCTCTTCGGTACCATGCATTGCCCTTTCTCACATTGAGAGTTGGTGCAAACTTCGCCGGTGCATCCAAACCCCGTGATATGATATGCTCTATCACACATAAACCTCCCTATATCTTCCTCAAAACAGCCACCATACCTACCTATTATGGCATTTCCATAGCCATTCCGAGATATATTGCCATGCAACTTTCCACCGTTCCGTTCATCATCATCATGACATACTTTACTTTTGTCATATTGCCATTGCATGATCATGTAGTTGACATCGTATTTGTGGCAAAGCCACCATGCATTATTTTTCATACATGTCACTCTTGATTCATTGCACCATCCCGGTACATCGCCGGAGGCATTCATATACAGTCATATCTTGTTCTAGTTTCGAGTTGTAATCCTTATGTTGTAATCCATTATTAGAGCATTGCCCAAACAAAAAAAGAAGAAGGGAAAGGCCAAAAAAAAGAAGAAGGCCCAAAATAAAAAATAAAAAATAAAAAGGGCAATGCTACTATCTCTTTTTCCACACTTGTGCTTCAAAGTAGCACCTTGTTCTTCATGTAGTGAGTCTCATATATTGTGCTTCAAAGTAGCACCATGTTTTTCATATAGTGAGTCTCATAAGTTGTCTTTTTCATACTATTGGGAATTTTTCATTATAGAACTTGGCTTGTATATTCCTACGATGGGCTTCCTCAAATGCCCTAGGTCTTCGTGAGCAAGCAAGTTGGATGCACACCCACTAGTTTTCTTTTGTTGAGCATTCATTTATAGCTCTAGTGCATCCGTTGCATGGCAATCCCTACTCCTCATGTTGACATCAATTGATGGGCATCTCCATAGCCCGTTGATTATCCTCGTCAATGTGAGATTTTCTCCTTTTTTGTCTTCTCCACACAATCCCCATCATCATATTCTATTCCACCCATAGTGCTATACCCATGGCTCACGCTCATGTACTGTGTGAAGGTTGAAAAAGTTTGAGATTATTTAAGTATGAAACAATTGCTTGGCTTGTCAACGGGGTATAGAAGTTGGGAACATCTTTGTGTGATGAAAATGAAGCATAGCCTAACTATATGATTTTGTGGGGATGGATTTTCTTTTGCCATGCTATTTTGAGAAGACATGAATACTTTGATTATGTCAATATGAACTTTTGTATTGAATCTTTCGGATTTGAATATTCATACCACAATTAAGAAGATTTACATTGAAATTATGCCAAAGTATCACTCCGCATCAAAAATTCTCTTTTTATCATTTACCTACTCGAGGACGAGCAGGAATTAAGCTTGGGGATGCCTGATACGTCTCCAACGTATCTATAATTTTTGATTGCACCATGCTACTTTATCTACTGTTTTAGGCAATATTGGGATTTATTATCCACTTTTATATTATTTTTAGGACTAACCTATTAACCGGAGGCCCAGCCCAGATTTGCTGTTTTATGCCTATTTCAGCGTTTCGAGGAAAAAGAATATCAGACGGAGTCAAAACGGAACGAAATCAACTGGAGAAGTTATTTTTGGAAGGAACCCACCTGATGGACTTGGACCCCACGTCAGAAGATATGGGAGGTACTCACGAGGGTGGGGGGCGCGCCCCCCTGCCTCGTGGGGCCCCCGTAGCTCCACCGACATACTCCTTTCACCCATATATACTCTTGTACCCTAAAACTTCCAGAACAGAAGATAGATCGGGAGTTCCGCCGCCGCAAGCCTCTGTAGCCACCAAAAACCTCTCGGGAGCCCATTCTGGCACCCTGCCGGAGGGGGAACTCATCACCGGTGGCTATCTTCATCATCCCGGCGCTATCCATGACGAGGAGGGAGTAGTTCACCCTTGGGGCTGAGGGTATGTACCGGTAGCTATGTGTTTGATCTCTCTCTCTCTCTCGTGTTCTCTCTCGTGTTCCCTCTATGGCACGATCTTGATGTATCCCGAGCTTTGCTATTGTAGTTGGATCTTATGATGTTCTCCCCCTCTACTCTCTTGTGATGAATTGTGTTTCCCCTTTTGAAGTTATCTTATCGGATTGAGTCTTTATGAGAACACTTGATGTATGTCTTGCCGTGATTATCTGTGGTGACAATGGGATATCATGTGCCACTTGATGTATGTTTTGGTGACCAACTTGCGGGTTCCGCCCATGAACCTACGCATAGAGGTTGGCACACGTTCTTGATTCTCCGGTAGAAACTTTGGGGCACTCTTTGAAGTACTTTTATGTTGGTTGGATGAATCTGAGATTCTGTGATGCATATCGTATAATAATGCCCACGGATACTTGAGGTGACAATGGAGTATCTAGGTGACATTAGGGTTTTGGTTGATTTGTGTCATAAGGTGTTACTCTAGTATGAACTCTTTTATAGATTGATCCGAAAGAATAACTTTGAGGTGGTTTCGTACCCTACCATAATCTCTATGTTTGTTCTCCGCTATTAGTGGCTTTGGAGTGACTCTTTGTTGCATGTTGAGGGATTGTTATACGATCTATCTATGTTATTATTGTTGAGAGAACTTGCACTAGTGAAAGTATGAACCCTAGGCCTTGTTTCCTATCATTGCAATACCGTTTACGCTCACTTTTGCCGTTAGTTACCTTGCTATTTTTATATTTTCAGATTACAAAAACCTTTATCTACCATCCATATTGCACTTGTATCACCATCTCTTCGCCGAATTAGTGCACCTATACAATTTACCATTGTATTGGGTGTGTTGGGGACACAAGAGACTCTTTGTTATTTGGTTGCAGGGTTGCTTGAGAGAGACCATCTTCATCCTACGCCTCCCACGGATTGATAAACCTTAGGTCATCCACTTGAGGGAAATTTGCTACCGTCCTACAAACTTGTGCACTTGGAGGCCCAACAACGTCTACAAGAAGAAGGTTGTGTAGTAGACATCAATGACCCCGGCGCTGAACTGTATCACCACCTGCAAACTCGTAAAGTGAGTGTCACTTATGTGCTTCGTACCTCTTGTCAAACATGATTCTGCTGTTTGAATTTAAACAGCGTGTCAGTTATGTGCAGATGGAGCTTGTAATACTGTCCTTCCTACCTCCAGTTTGTGTCACTTATGGCTGGTGACGTTCTTGTCAGCTGCAAACTCCGGCACCAAGGTGAACCACCACCTGCAAAATCGTTAAATGAGTGTTAGATTTGTGCATCTGCTGTTTTTATGTAATTTGGTTGAATCACCACCTACAAACTCGTAAAGTGAGTGTCACTTATGTGCTTCGTACCTATTGTCAAACAAGATTCTGTTGTTTGAATTTAAACTGCGTGTCAGTTATGTGCAGATGGAGCTTGCAATTCTGTCCTTCCTACCTCTTGTTTCTGTCACTACTTTCTGGTGATGTTGTTGACTGCTGCTGTTTATGATGACCCTGGCACCAAGATGACTCAACACCTGCAAACTCCAAAGGTTGGTGTTACTTATGTGCTGACACAAAAACCTGCAGATTGAGTTCCAGCTGTTTATATATGTCGGTTATGTGCAGATTTCGCATGCAACGAGAGTCAAAGAATTATGAAGATGCGTCAAAGAGATATATTTACATGTCCCCAAATTTTTAATATGTTAACACTCAGATTTGTAAGGGTTACTTGTAAGGGTTAAGCGCAATACCTAGATGGAAGTGATCGGCGGCGGCCGCTGCAACAAACGAACGCGGCCAACCTGAGAGGGTCAAGCCAATCCTCGCGATCAGGGGCGGATCACACGGGATCGGCCGCAGATCCGTATGATCAGCACCGGGTCATACGGGTTCTGGCCGACCCAGATCAGGGCCCCTCGACGGGATCGTCCTGTCCTGTCTTTGAACTCGGCTTGCGGCGGTGAAGGGGTTGAGACGATAGGGACGAATGACGGCGAGGGGCAAGTGCAACGAGGGGACGACGATTCGGGTGCGAGGGCTACTATTGGGACGATTTGGTTAATTTTCGCAGGTTAACCTTCGTAGATTTTTTTCACGGTTTTCTTAGGGCGTTTTCCGTACTGTTTCACAACGGGCCTCGTGGTAGCCTGTCGTTTTTTTGTCGGTCCCGAGGGAGGAAGCGGGGGAATTGGTGGGTAGCGCGAGGTGGGATGGAGGACGAAAATAAACCGTAGATGGTGGGACGAAAATTAACCGGTGAAGACTACCAACTGCGGCACTAGGAGTAAAGATATATGATTAGAAAAATGAGTGCTCATGTATTCTTTGATAAAAAAGAGCTGATGGTATGTCTTGTTACCTTTGTAGGACGGAAACAGAGGCAGATCACATTGGAATCCTACTACTCGCTGCCGCTGGTTTCGATCCACACATGGCACTCACGTTCTTTAAGAAGAATGCAAGGCTGGTATAAGCGTACGTGTGCAGGCCGGGTCTCCAGGAGCTCGTGCGTGTGTGTGCGCGGGTGCCGCAGGAAGTAGTTGCTAGGTGCCGCTGGTATAAAAGGCCATGTAATCACTTCGTTCTGGTTGAGCCGTGTGTAGTCATGTAGCCACTGTAAGGAAGAAAAGGAGTGGGACGTTCGTGCGCCCGTGGCGGCGTTCGTACGCCGGCCGGAAAATCTTGTGTCCGTGTTCTTCTTCGTCCACCTTCGTTCGAGTGAGAGGAGAGGTAGCTAGAGGGCTGCGGTTCCAACAATTGGTATCATGAGCTTGGTGTCTTGGGCGTGCTTGCCGTGCCGGAGGCGTGGCAGCGACGGCGGCGCTCGCCGGCGGCTGCGCGATGGAGCTCCGGGCCGTGTGCCGGCCCATGGAGGTGGGCGGCGCTGTGGCTCTCATGGCGCGTGGCGGATGCGGCGGGCGGTGACGTCGTGCGTGCGGCGACCGCGGAGGCCGCCGAGGCGCTGCGTGGTGGCGCGGCGGTGCAGCACGGCATGGCGGCATGGAGGCCGCGGCGGTGCAGGGCAATAAGACGCGGCGGCGAGCCGCTCGCGACCGGTGCGTGTTATGGATGCGCACTGGACGTGCCGGGCGCGTCGGGACCGCGGGAGTGGACCGCGTCGAGGCGCTGGACCTGGTTGCGCAGATCGCGTACGTGTGCGGCGGGAGCGCGGGCCGGGAGCGCGGGGACGTGGGGAGTGCGCGCGAAGGGCACGGCGGTTGCGGAGACGAGGAGGTCGCGAAGGACCTGCGTGGTGGCGCAGAGGTCGCGACGGCTCGGGGCGACAACCGTGAAAGGTGCGTGGCACGGAGGCGCGGTGTGGCGGCTGTCATGGCGGACACGGAGGTGGCACGCGGTGAGCGTCTGGTGCTGTCGGGCTCGTCGGGCGCGTCGGATGCGTGCGGGACGTGCGGGACGCACTGGTGCTGTCGGGCTCGTCGGGCGCGTCGGTTGCGTGCGGGACGTGCGGGGCGCGGTGGGACGCCAGGCGTGTGTCGCCGGCGGAGATGAAGCTCAGCGAGTGCGCCAGGTCGGGTCCGTGGCGGTGCGACCGGCGTCGATACGCCGGGTCGGGTCCGCGGGCTGGGTCACGGCCATGACGACGACAATGACGGAAGCTACATCAACTCCGGCCATGGCGAATCAAGATTAGGAGAAAAATGTTAGTAGTAATCTTGATTAGTTAGTTGCATGCATATAGTTAGCTGGTTAGTGGCCGGACGTTGAGGAAAGTTAGCGCGCAGTAGATAGGGATGCATGTAGGTCGTTGGCTTGTTCGCTGGGTTAGTGCGTACGTGTGCAGGCCGGGTCTCCAAGAGCTCGTGCGTGTGTGTGCGCGGGTGCCGCAGGAAGTAGTTGCTAGGTGCCGCTGGTATAAAAGTCCATGTAATCACTTCGTTCTGGTTGAGCCGTGTGTAGCCATGTAGCCACTGTAAGGAAGAAAAGGAGTGGGGCGTTCGTGCGCCCGTGGCGGCGTTCGTGCGCCGGCCGGAAAATCTTGTGTCCGTGTTCTTCTTCGTCCACCTTCGTTCGAGTGAGAGGAGAGGTAGCTAGAGGGCTGCGGTTACAACATAATTTGAAACATTGAAAGAGTACTATCTCTCCACTCATCCTCCATACCAGAGAAGATTGCAGTTTTTATCACAACCGAAGATCATGAAGACGGCACTTGAACTATATAGAGAAGTCACTTTCATTAAAGATAGTATAAAACGATAGGTACCAGACGTTTTATGGAGAAATCAAGCAGAGATGAATCTAGATTTGATATAGTTCAGTTTCCATTTTGAGTTCTTTACAATGTCCCCAAAGTTAAAATGGGCCATCCATGTATGCCAATCCAATGGTTAAATTCATCTGATAATGCAACACAATTCTACGGGAGTACCATCACCTAAGAGGGTACCTGCGTTCCAAGGGTAAAGTTGTAGCTTTGATTGAACAATTGTGTAGTGGGGAACTAAATTGAATTACAAGAGGAAATTTACCAGTTTTTCATTTGATTTGTGATTATGGTCATGGGGAATTGTGTTTGATTGATGATTCCTTCCACTAAACGCTAGATCGCCATTCGTTTGTTAAACACAGTTCTTTTTGCGTTTGATATTGTGGCCGACACAAACAATTTTGACAATCTTATGAGAGATCCTCCTGCAGCTTCTCGATGTCCCATGTTCTTGTGGCCGACACAAACAATTTTGACTCCAAAACATGAGCGGTAGGTGATTCCATGCACATCGGTCTTAGCATATGATCCCGTGGTAAGTTTTCTTGCATGATCCTGGTATTCCTTGGCGTAGTACATCACACCCTTCCAAAATTCCTCTCTAAACCTGTCAAGATGAGCTTGCAAGGGCCGCTTCCGAGGACGTTCAGATCGTGCCTTCAAAAGTCAGATACTTTATGAACTAGATGATTCCCCGCGCGTTGCAGCGGAAATTAGTAGCTCAAAATTTCTTGAAATATGATCAGGAACATATAAGACTATTAAACAAATCAATCATCTCTATAAATAACAAATACTGTTTTTATTTCATAAAAAGAAGAAAATAGAAAATAGTGACTGCATCATTGCATGAGCAGGTGGTTTTAGAATAGGATCCACACCATGAAGACGATTAGAACTGTTTTTGGTGTATATTCTGGCAGATCTTCTGACAACAACAGACCTCTTATATCTTGTAGAACACAACTTGCAAAATATTTACCAAAAGAATCATCAGCACTAAAATAGTATTAGGCAGATAACCAATGCTATTGATTCCCTTAGACACAGCTTCATTCAGTCCACAGTGTTATAAACAGTCTACCACATGTATGGTTAGCGGAAGAATTACAATCTTCAGAAACGTGCTATTGGCTCTTCTTGGGAAAAAAGGCAGCCTGCCATTTGGGCAAGCAGTATGTTGCCATGCCGTGGAGCAATTAAAATGCTACTCGAAATGAATATAAATTAAAATACCAGAATTGCACTACAGAGTTTTACAGTATATGAAATCATCAAACGAGGGAGATATTCTATTTGTTCTACACTTAAACCAACGTGTGATGAAGCAAGATTTTATGAGGAAAAAAAGGTAGTTTTTTTCAGTGGAATTGCAACTTCTTTGATAAACTAATAATTAGTGCCATGCAGATTCCAGAAGTAAATACCTCCCAAGCAGCAGTAATCAGTGTGGTGGCAAGCGGCAGAACGAAAGCCATGGCTGGGGAGGACATAATGTAATTCTGGTGGCACATCAGGTCGACGGCTAGCTGTTGCTGCAGCTTGCCGCAGGCACCGCACAGCAGCCTTGCAGCATGGGCGTATGTGGCGGAAGGGGTAGTGTCTTCCGTCGAGCAGTTGGCATAGGAGGGAGCGACTGTGATTTGTCGCAGTCAAGCTATTTGCTAGGCCTCGTTATGCCTCCAACGCCTATCTGCACCCACATAGTGCGCCTGCAACACCTCCGCGAGATCCTCGGCCACCTCTGTGGCTATCACCGGTGATACCACCAGCTTCCAGTTAGGCAGTGATTTGCAACATCCTCGTCCTAACGCTTTTATCCACAACTGATTGGTAAAGACTTTTTTAACTGAAAGCGGACAGGACGAAACAGAGGTAGATGGAAAGTTCAGCAAGAAATGGGGAGTTAGGGACCTCGTCTCACCTGATTAATCTGCAACACCCACAAATTCGTGGAATACTATTCATCTTCATGCCTTCGCCTTCTCTCCCTCCATCCATCAATGATGTTTTGGATATGCTTTGAATTCCGCTTGGATATTATTGGGTGGCCACCACCTGAAAATTGTTTGGCGGTCCAGAACTTCAGCTCTGTGTTGGTCTCCTTACCATCCTCCTTTTGAGCTTCTCAAGATCCATGGCAGCGGGCGAGGCAGCGATGATGGAGAATGAGTTTGGCCGTGGTCCTCGGAGTGGATTGGGAAGGGAGAGGGGCTGACGAGAGGGATCATCAAAGCTGAGGGAACCGAAGGGGAAGGAATGGCAAGATATGAACCCATAGGGAGAGGAGAAGACAAACATGACAATAAATGGGCCTATGTGGGGAGTACTGAGCGCCGGCGCACCGGCCCAAAAATTCGGCTCGTCGTATGCGATCCGTCGGATGCGCTCACGCGTAGCCGTCAGATGCGCCCTATCCCATCGCTTTCTCACCCTCCGCTCTTGTATCAGATCTGAGAAAAAACACTGCAGGTTCATGGCGGCCGCTTCACCGCCGCCGCATCACGCAGCACGCGTCCACGGTCCACCCTCTCCCGTTTGACCTCGCCGTCAACGCTCGCCGTCGATGCTTGCCGTCGACGCCTGCAGCAAAAAAAAGGTTGCCGGAAAAAAGCAGCCATCTGCGGAAGCCCCCATTGAATCATTTGAAAAGAGTGATTCCAACAAAACAAGGCTACGGCTGTAGCAAAAATCGCTGGTCCATTAAAAGAACGAACTCCGATGGAAGCAATTTTTGGGGCTACTTCCAGCAAAAGAACATATGGTTGTAACAAAAATTTGCCTGTCCAGGAAGAACGAACTCCGGTGGAAGCACTTTTGGGGGCTACTTCCAGCAAAAAAAAGATATGGTTGTAGCAAAAAATTGCTGGTCCAGCAAGAACAACTCTTATGGAAGCAATTTTTGGGGCTGCTTCCAGCAAAACAATCCACCGGTTCCAGCAAACCTGATCCATGGTTGCAGCAGCACCCCGCCAAACTCTAGTCCAACTTGCTGTGGCGACCTCCGCGGCTTGCCGGGGTAAACCCCTACAGCTCGCCGCCGTCACTGGTTCCAGCAGAACCAGTATGTGGTTGCAGCTCCCTCCACAGCCAGTTGTAGCATCTGTGTGCTCCATCGTCGGGCCTGCTGGTCGAGGTAGTAGCTCGCCGCTCGTGCCAGGGTGTAGTCGATGGCGTGCTCGCCGTCAATTCTCGCCGCCGGCGCGCTGAGCAGCGGGGAAACATCAGTAGATGGGAGGGATGGCGGGGCTACGAGGGAACTGTGCGGGGAGCGCGTGGAGTGGGAACGAGAGGAGGAAGATGAGAATGAACCAAGGAGGGATGGATAAGGTTGATTCGGTTTGCACGGGGCCCACGTCGGGCGAGACGTGGCTATATGTGCGTGCGTGTTGTGCGTGACGAGGCACGAAGCCGGCCCAGCGTTCGGCCGGCGCGCCGACGTAAAACGTTTCCCTATGTTATTGGCTTCGTACAAACGGTTAAGAAAAGCAGTCAGGAAGCGGTCTTATTATCTTAGCATTATAAACTTCAGGGAGATAGATAGTTGCGAACTTGTGATAGGCTGGTATATGATGACATGCCATGCTGAGTTGGACCATCTGCATGTCAAGAGAATACCTTATAGTGGGGAGCAACTTCTTAAGAATGTAAGATTAGGTTCCTTCAAGAGCCTCCAGGCTTGTTTAGGAACACCTTGCCACCGTCGCCGCTGACTTGGGGCAGGCTCTGACCCAGATGAAGTGCCCGAGCAACTACCCCCCAGGATTTACCAAGTATGATCTAACCAGCTCAATCTTATCAATACCAGTTGCAATGGCTATGTTTTGTACGGTTGATGTATTAAGCATGTTGTAGTAAACATGCCTGACACGTCTTAGCTATTTTCCCTACCTTTTTATAGACAACTAAGCCATTCTCTGCTATGACAGCACCTGTCTTGCGATGTTTAACTCTGCTAGTTGCATTTTTATCAGTACCAGTTTCAATGGCAATACTAGGTTGCCTGTAGTTAAATGTATCTTATTTATTTTCAGTACTGCACATTGTGTGATGTTCCAGTATTAACTGTCCAGCTCAATTTCACCAATACCAGCAACAAACTTACAATACATGACTCAGGATGCTGTTAAGCCTGTTGTAATTAACAGTTGTATCCATTTTTTAATCTGTCCCTTTACTATCGTGCTACTCTCCACGATGAAGATATCACTAGAGATGATGTCGTTTTATTTTCATTTGCTATTTGTGTTGGATGCTAACCTTGTTCTAGTTAACATGCCTTTCCATGTACTTACGCAGGGCCATAACGGGCGATGTTGTTGTTTGCCGATGAGGTTAGCTGCATCCCATGTCTTACAGTATTTTACACCATTTGTGCAATTGCAATTTAACTTATAATATTTATTTGTTGCCCATAGGTACACATGTCAGTGGCACTGATCCACACTTTGACCTGGAGGAACACCTCACATCTGCTGCCGCTGACTTGGGACAGGCTCTGTCCAAGATCAAGTGCCCTAGCAACTACCTCTCAGGACTTGCCAAGTATGAACTCACCAGTTCAATCTTAACAATACCAGTTGTAATGACTATGTTTTGTACGGTTGATGTATTAAACATGTTTTACTAAACATGCCTAACACGTCTTAGCTATGTTTCCAACCTTTTTATAGACAACTGGGCCATTCTCTACTCTGGCAGCACCTGCCTTACGATGTTTAACTCTGCCAATTGCATTTTTATCAGTACCAGTTTCAGTGGCTATACTAGGTTACCTGTCACTACTAGGGAAAACCCTAGCAGTAGCGCGCGTTTGAAGCCTATCAGTAGAGCGGGGTACATCGCTACTAGTAAGGCGCTACAGCTAACGGTTAGCTGTAGCGTGGGCTGAACCGCGCTACTGCTACATCGACTTAGTAGCTGCGCTTTCTAAAATGAGCGCTACTGGTAATTAGTAGTAGCGCTTCTACTAGCACGCGCTACTACTATTATTCCGTATTTCGTTTTTATTTCATGTTGTATTCATACGCCTTTATACAAGTTTTCATACCACAGCAATTTAGAGAATGATTTTACATCATAATGAGTTATTACATCAGTGGGAGAAAGAACCGTGGACTAGTTTCAGGTGGATGGACATCCACTTGAAACTAATCCACGGTTCTTTCACCCAATGATCTAATAAATATCATCATCATCATCATCATCATCATCATCATATCATTAACAACTTATCATCATAATACATCATTGTCATATAACACCTCCTCATGATAATCGTTTTCATCAATGAGAAATCACATACAAGTTGGTCATTAGACATAATCACAACTACTCATCATCATCAACTCTCATAAACATATTGTACCTCATAACCTACTACATTCTCTTAGGACCTAAGATATTTTCTTGGGTAAAATAGCATAAAACAAGATATCCCCTGACTCTCCATTATGGACAATGGAGATTATCCTGTCTCCAATCCTTGCCTTTCGCGCAATGTTGCTTCCAAGAACCTCCATACGAATGTCCATACATTTCTTCCATTCTTTGATTATCATGTGTTCACCGTTTTTAGAAACCCGGTATGCACATGTGTGATTCGTAGGACGACATGGCTGTATGTTCAAAACATTCAGGCGACCATTCTGATACATCAAATGAGGCACACAATCCATCGGGATTTTCTGTTGAAAAACATAGTAATAACTTCGTGGTTAGCAATGTATTTCAGTTTTAGAAATATGCAAAAGATGCATGTATGTCGTAATAGTAAAAAATCTTACCAAGAAATCTCCATGGAAGTTATCGTTGTTCAACATGTGCACTAGTGGCACGTATTCACCATAATTTGGATGAGTTCGATAAAAGGCATTGTAATTCTCAATGTCAGTACAATATGCGGCCAGATGATTTTTCTCTTGATAAGTTAACTCAGAGCCATCGGTGTAGTTGGTTCTGTCTACCATCTTCCGCACACTCCTTGAAGCATGAAAATAAGCTATCAATTGAAATAAGCTGTCAACTATTTTGTAATAAGAAATATAAATTACTTAATAACTATATTTGAGGAACTCACATAGCGGAAGAATTGGAAGCGTATCAACAAGAACCCAAATGTCCAAATTATCTTGGTCGATTTTAGGATCACCAAGATCCATGGTGACAAACATACCCTCTTGAAAATCATACATCTTGCCAAGTGCTTCCCAACCCAGGCAACCAAAATGGGACACGCTCTCAGAATTGTATAGATTTACCTCAAAATCCATACCATGATGGGTCCTTAGGTTAATTTTCTTAGTTTCATTCCTCTCATGATCTTCAAAACCCATCCTCTCCAAGACATAGCGTCTTGCATGGCATGTGATAAGCTAGTCGAATTGTAAAAGACGAAAATTACACGTTGAAGTAGTAGAAGTCGAGCTTAATTACGAAAACAACACTTAGTGTCGTAGCGTACCGTTTCACAATCGAAGGCCTCCTCGAGCTTAATGCTGAAGCGCCGATTGTCGTCCAGGTGAGGCCTATCGCAGAAACCCAGGTTGTCGCCGCACCAGGAGCACTCCCCGGGACCTTCTTCGTCCGACGACATTTCCTATGTTCATAATTCAAAGATTAAACTTGTACAATTAAATATATGTACTACAAAAACTAAATTAGATCATTATTATTCATCACAGGTTGACTATGGGTCTGTCGAGTCTTTTCTTGAAAACCCTCAGCTCACGCGGTGTATATATTCGACCGTCGGTGATGGTAGCTCCTCCTTTCGTTCCCGAGTGCATTACAACAAATTATCTAGCACATGGGAACGAAGGAGAAGCTACCCCCACGACAACAGTCGGGATTCTTCGTCCTCTCATATATGGTGGATACTCTCCCTCACTGATTCCTCTCTGACATGTGTGACCGTTGGTGATGGTCGTTACTCCTCCTTCCCCTAGTGCATAACAAAGGTCTAGCACCCGGAGAAGAAGGAGAAACGACCCCCACGACAACAGACAGCATTCTTCGGCCTTGACAGTCTTAAAGTCAACCTGAAATATCGTTTAATTATGTTTCTAGAAAATCCAGGCCACTCGATATTTCCTACATATTCTAGCACAAGTCATGCAAAAATTCATGGAAAATTCCGGCATGACCTTTGCTAAAACAGGACATATCGAGCACCTGAAATTTGCCGGAACGGAAATGAATCAACACTCCGACAAAACATAGGCCACTCGGATATACATGTTTTTATCTACATAGCCTATTTGAGCAACACAAGATATACATGTTTTTATCTACATCATATCTTATAGGACTAATATTGACATGGAGATTTGGAGGATTTCACCTCGAGGTCGGAGGGGGTCGGTGACGGGGATGATGGAGGGGCTCCTTGATTTCTGCAAAAACAAAAATCCTATAAGTTATCACTAATACACCCCGAATAGTATCATACATATAACATCACTAATTGCTTAAACTAAAAAATAACAACAAATATGGCATGTTCTACTAGTTCTATTAATTCAACTAGTTCTTACTAAAAATAAACTTACTAGAAATAGAAATAAACTAGTTCTTTCTAAAAATAAACTAATTCAACTAGTTATATTAATTTTCTTACTAAAAATACATTAGTTCTATTAATTCAACTAGTTCTTACTAAAACCAAACTAGTTCAACTACTTTATTAATTTACTTACTAACTATTTTAAAGACTTACTAAAAACAGTAAAAAAACTACATTAAACAATAGTCAAAAACAGAAAAAAAAAGATGGAGGGAGGAGGAAG
>NC_041389.1:695545124-695556221 GCF_002162155.2 Triticum dicoccoides | reverse complement strand
TTGGAGGAAGACGAGGGAGGGGGCGGGGTGGAGGGGGAGGGAGCAGCGCGGCGGCGGCGGACGACGGGTTCGGCACGGCCGGGCGAGAGCGAGTGAGAGGGAGAGAGTGAGTGAGTGAGTGGGAACTGCACCGCACGCTCTAGGATAAGGTAAGTAAGTAGTAGCTTGTTTCAGAGAAAAGCGCTACTGCTAAGAGACGTAGCAGTAGCGCTGGCGGGGCTTACCCGCAAGTGCTAAGTGTGTCTAGCCAACTGCGCCCAGTCCAAGTATAGCAGCAGCGTTCTTTGGTAGAACGCGCTACTGCTAAAGTAGTAGCAGTAGCGCGGTTTATTTAAAATCGCTACTACTAAGTAGCAGTAGCGCCCTGTTTTGTCCAGCGCTACTGCTAAGATGCTGTGTATAAGGTTTTCCCTAGTACTGTGTAGTTAAACGTGCTTTGTTAATTATTTTCAGTACTGCACACTATGTTAGTTCAAGTATGAACATTTCAGCTCAATTTCACCAATAACAGCTACAAACTTATAAAACATGACTTAGGATGCTATTAAGATTGTTGCAATTAACAGTTGTATGCATTTTTAATCTGTCCCTTACTACCGTGCTACTCTCCGCAATGAGATATACTAGAGATGCTGCCCATTTGCTATTTTTGGTGGATGCTAACCCTGTTGTAGTTAACATGCCTTTTCATGTCCTTACGCAGGGCCATAACGGGCGATGTTGTTGTTTTCCGTTGAGGTTAGCTGCATCCCAAGTCTTATAGTACTTTACATCATTTGTGCAATTGCAGTTTAGCTTCTAACATTTACTTGCTTCTTGTAGGTACAAATGTCAACAGCACTGATCCACGCTTCAACCCGGAGGAACACCTCGCCTCCAATGTGGCCAACTTGGGGGGGGGGGGCTCTTATCCATATGAAGTGCCCCAGCAACTACCTCTCAGGACTTACCAAGTATGAACTGACCTGAATCTTACCAATTCCAGTTGCAATGGCCATGTTCTGTACGATTGATGTAGTAAGCACATGGCCATTCTCTGCTCTAGCAGCACCTGCCTTACGATGTTTAAATCTGCCAATTTCATTTCTATTGGTTCCAGTTTCAAAGGCTATACTAGGTTGTCTGTTGTAGTAAACAATTCTATCCATTTTTAATCCGTCCCTTTACTACCGTGCTACTCTTTCGCAATGATGATATCACTACAGATGCTGTTGTTTTATTACCATTTGCTATTTTTGGTGGATGTTAATCCTGTTGTAGTTAATATTGCATTTCCATGTACTTACACGGGGCTACAATGGGCGATGTTGTTGTTTGTCGTCGAGGTTAGCTGCATCTCATGTCTTATACACCATATGTTTCTAAATATAAGTATTTTTAGAGATTTCAATATAGACTACATACGGAGCAAAATGAGTGAATCTAGATTCTGATGTAAAATATGTCTATATACATCCGTATGTAGTTCATATTGAAATCTCTAAAAATACTTGTACTTAGGAACGGAAGTAGTTGTATTTTACATCATTTGTGCAATCACAGCTTAGCTTCTAACATTTACTGGTTGCTTGTAGGTACAATGAGCGGTACTGATCCACGCTTCGATCCCTTTTGCATATGGGGCAATGACATATTCATGAACAAGCGTCAAGTGAGGAAACTAAGAAAGATTGTTAGGCAAAAGAGACAGGTGATGGGAATTAAGCTCTTTATTAACACTTTGTCCAAGGCAGCAGTGAAATTTAGGATGGTAAGTAATGTGTTTTCCTTTTCCTCCTGCCCATAACAAGTTACTCTATTATACATGAGTATCTGAAAGTTTTATCTTTTCAGTGGCTTTTGAAGCAATTTACCGATGATTACCTTGCAAACTACATGACCAGAGTGGAGGCAACTAAGATTAAAGTATATAATTCATACCATGATAATGGTCTAGAAGTCTTCCTGAAGGCGATGAAGGATGGGTGGGCGATCATCACAAGGGATTGGACAAAAGTTGTTCGTGCCTATGAGGTAGTACTATGAAAGTCCAACCACTGTTTAGCACAAATTTGGGGCTAACTAATGATATTTCCAATCAAAAATAGACAAAGTTCATGAAAAAAAACTTGATAAAACATTAGCCCTTTTCCCCTTATTATTAATCACCAAAACCAATGGACACTTACAATGCTTTTTTTAGATGTGATGCCCCCTTTATTAAGAGTTCTGGCCGACATCAGTGTTCAAAGAGTCAAAAATATATCAGGGGGAGGTGGTACAAGGAACCATGTCTTGCATAGCTCATGAATAGAGTCTTCCTTTGCTAAGATGTGAGACACTCCATTTGGCGAACATCGCGCCAACCGAACATCGTAGGCTTCTCTCGTATTGAGCAAACCTTAATCTCCTCAATGATTGGTCCATATACTGAATTGTCTCTAGCCTCTACATTGAGCTATTTTTTGGAACGAAGGCTCCTCCAGAGGAGCCCGACTTTGAATTAACAAAGCCATCAACCGGCCAGGAGTACAAGAGCAAACCACGAACAAAGCAACGGCTAAAGGATACAAGGGAGAGAGAAGAGCAGCTTACTATGCTACTTGTTGCAATGCAGAGAGCGGGGGAGATGGCGTACGACATGGACAGGGGGATGCTCGAGATCATCCACGACGGAGGCGACGAAGGAGGAGGGGGCTATGTGGACGGGAAGGTGGAAGACTCCGATCCCACCCAGTCCGGCAACTACCAGCAGCAGCAGTCATATACCCAGACGACCACTCAACAGTCCTACACCCAGACTGGCGATGGCACACGACAACGGAGGAGGCAGACGCGGAGGCTGCCTACGCGGCGGCGACGGCGACGGCACCTCCTTGATCATGGAGCAGCTTGCTGGGATTGTTGGTCCGGCAGGGTAGAAATGCACGGACTGCCGGACTGATATTCTTTTGGATTTGGACATAAAAACTAAGCACATTTTGCTTTTTTTGGTTGTGATCGGGGATGCGATCCGGCACTGGTGTGATCCACAACGTTGTGTGGATCAGCGTTTGAATTTGAATTTGCTGACAGGCATATACATGCTAGCGTTGGATGGCTGCTTCCCGTATCCGTGTACGGATGCAGGAGAAAATTTACGGCTTGCCCTTGGAGATGCCCTAAGGGATCATTTGTTTTTTTTTTTTGACGTGGATCATTTGGTTTTAGGAAGGTGAGTTTTATTAGCTGTGGGTAATCCACCGATTTATCTACCCGTAACCAATTTTTTTTTGAGAACACCCGTAACCTTGTGTTTCTGAATGCCTGAATATTCGAGTACGTACGTACGTCCCGCGAACTCAACCAAATCTGGGACTCTCGCGAACCACAAAAGCATTGGTTCTGAATGGGTACTCTGGGATTGAATTTGATGTGGGACTCTCGCGAAGCCTTCACCGAACCGGACAGCTACTGATGCCTTCCTTTTATACCGGCCATATGTGACGTGAACAATTAATATGAACGGCTTGCGCCGCCTCCTCGCCCGGCTCCTCCGCCGCGAGCCCATGGCGGCCGTCCGCGCACGGCAGCCTCGGGTGCCGCCCGGGGACCACGGCCACCACGTCGCTAGACCTGCCATCCGTCCACGACACTACTGCGCTTCGCCGTCTAGCCCGACCACACTGACCCGCTTGGGCTCCCGTTGGTACCACGACCCACGGAAGGTCGCCGCGTCGGTGTCCGTCGTCGCTGCCGCCATATGCTACCAGTCCCTCGAGGTGATTCCATGGACCAACCGCGCGCACTTCATCTTCCTGTCCCCTCAGTCGGAGCGAGCGCACGGACTCGCCGAGTTCACCGACTACAAGCAGGAAGTGGCCTCCAAAATCCTCGGCCCGCGCCACCCTCACAGCGTCCGCGCCCGTCGCATCGCCGAGAGGATCATCCACGCCGGCATCGACGACACTGTCATCCTCCGCGTCGCCAGCAACCGGCACAAGGGAAAGGCATGGCTACCTCCGCCTCAGACGAGGCATCTCCATGGGCTCGATTGGGAGGTGATCGTGGTGGACCATAAGGGCAACACCGGCGCGTACTGCACGCGCGGCGGTAAAATCGTACTGTACACGGGATTGCTAGACCACTTCAAGACCGATGGTGAGATTGCATTTGTCATCGTTCACGAGGTAGATCCGTTGGACTAATGAGTTCATCTCATGTTTCCTTCATTTTATGGGATTATTTTCAGGTGGGCTCAAATTAACATTCACATCTTTTTCTTAGGTTGCGCACATCATCGCAAGGCACGAATCCGAAATCAGCTCGACCAAGTGGGTGACTAAACCCCTCTATTATTACTTCCGGCGAAGGTACGTCTGCTTCTCATTTCACATATTATTGTTCATGTCGATTTATATTGTACATGTAACACATAAATACCTTGTATGGTCAGAAAAATGAGTGCTCATGTATTCTTTGACAAAAAGACCCGATGGTATGTGTTGTTACCTATGTAGGACGGAAACAGAGGCAGATCACATTGGAATCCTACTACTCGCTGCCGCTGGTTTCGATCCACACATGGCACTCACGTGCTTTAAGAAGAAAGCAAAGCTGGTACAATTTGTAACATTCAAAGAGTACTATTTCTCCAGTCATCCTCCATACCAGAGAAGATTGCAATTTTTGTCGCAGCCGAAGATCATGAAGACGGCACTTGAACTATATAGAGAAGCCACTTCCATTAAAGATAGTATAAAGCGATAGGTACCAGGCGTTTTATGGAGATATCAAGCAGAGATGAATCTAGATTTGACATAGTTCAGTTTCCATTTTGAGTTCTTTACAGTGTCCCCAAAGTTAATATGGGCCATCCATGTATGCCAATCCAATGGTTAAATTCATCTGATAATGCGACACAATTCTACGGGAGTACCATCACCTAAGAGGGTACCTGTGTTCCAAGGGTAAAGTTGTAGCTTTGATTGAACAATTGTGTAGTGGGGAACTAAATTGAATTATAAGAGGAAATTTACCAGTTTTTCATTTGATTTGTGATTATGGTCACGGGGGAATTGTGTTTGATTGATGATTCCTTCCACTAAACGCTAGATCACCATTCGTTTGTTAAACACAGTTCTTTTCGCGTTTGATATTGTGGCGGACACAAACAATTTTGACAATCTTATGAGAGATCCTCCTGCAGCTTCTCGATGTCCCATGTTCTTGTGGCCGACACAAACAATTTTGACTCCAAAACATGAGCGGTAGGTGATTCCATGCACATCGGTCTTAGCATATGATCCCGTGGTAAGTTTTCTTGCATGATCGTGGTATTCCTTGGCGTAGTACATCACACCCTTCCAAAATTCCTCTCTAAACCTGTCAAGATGAGCTTGCAAGGGCCGCTTCCAAGGACATTCAGATCGTGCCTTCAAAAGTCAGATACTTTATGAACTAGATGATTCCCCGTGCGTTGCAGCGGGAATTAGTAGCTCAAAATTCCTCTTGCAAGTCATGGTCAAGAAGATGTCAGGCTTCCCGTATGTATGGACAATTGCCATGGCATCCATATGCCTCTTCTTCATGTCACGTTCGCCACCTGGGTATGTTCCAGGGAGCACTATCCTTGTCCCAACAGCGCTTGCTCGCGTCTCCCTCGATGTGATGGCATCAACAACTCCTTTATACAAGTCGGCCCGTATCTGCGTCTGGTTCTTCCTGTACCACCTCAACCGACAACTCTCAATCTTGACATACATGTCGGCCGCCCATTGCTGCAGTAAGCGTGCTCCATAGAGTATGGGATTGAAGATCGCAGGCCGTGTCTACAGCATGTAACAGTAATAGTCTCTAACAGAGACGCACAACCTGCTATTCCCCTCTGCATGTGATCGACTACCATCAGAATGAGGATATATTCGAGAAATATTATATTATTTGAAACAAAATGGGACGCATAAGTCATACCTGCATCCTCCTCATCATCATGGACCAGTTGAGGATGTAGTACAACCTCCCAAGGAACATTACGTTTAGGTAGCTTCGGATGCCAACCTAGTTCCCCCCTTGGATAGAATAGGGGATAAGACAACGGGTCATATGCCCCGGAGGTCACACGTATACTGTCCCTTTCATTGTTGTTACCACAAAGTGTTATCCTCCGGTCAAACCATTTTGCTAGGTCGTTGCCCTCAACCCAAATTGCAGCGACCTCTGATGACAACAGTCTATTATATCTTCTTTGGTCAAGCCTCTTATCGGTGTTTAGGTCTATCCTATAATCATCGAGGTTGTCCTTGTGTGCACCCAAACTCCTAAATTGCTGGGAGTACGGGTTTTCTTTGAGTATGTCTACTAACTTCTTCACGACATCCTGGTCTAATTGCTTGGTGGCTGCCTTACGATGAGTTATGGTTGGGTCGTCATCATAGAAGTATAACTGCAGATGTTCTGGGCGGGAGCTTGGGCCGAACGAGTGCACATTGTGGTAGATGGTGCCGTGTGACCGAAATGTGTACACCCCAGACTTCATGTTTGTGTAGTTCTCATCAAGGCTGACGCCAAGGGTTGTGAAGGCGAAATGCCCGTTGAAGAACCGTATGTTCTCCCGAAAATGTCTAGAATCTGCATCCATGCTGGACCATAGCCTCATCAGCTCTGGGACTGGTTCCAGTTGTTTAAGTTCGATCTGTCCATTGCGACAGCAGAACCCGTCAGTCTCAGACACAAACTTTTTGGCCTTGCAGTGTTTGTAGTTTTCGTCGAGCTTCAGGATGTGAGTGCTGTCTGGGATGTTTGTGTAGACAAAGTCTAATGGATCAACTTCGCTAGGTATAGCAGACGACATGCTCGTTTCATCGTCATCCTCAATTGTGTCATTATCGGATCCTATTAGCATTTGTTGGGACATGATGTTCAAAACAATATTCACAAATAACTATAATTACAATAAAGCTCCACGACTTCCAAGTTCCGAGTTGACCATACCTTGATCGCGAAACATGTAGAACTCCTCATCCATCAAGTCGGATGGTGTCGGTTCATCGCCCATGATGGGGTCTCGGAACACATCGATGTCGTCTTCATTATAGTTGTGGTGAATGTGACAATAGACAACATCATGTCAGAAAAGGGTTGATGAGACTGAGCATAAATACCGGACAAAAGCATTTTCATACCATTGGTGCCAACACCGTAATTCGGCATGACTGGCAGAGGGTCGCCATCCGATGAATCATCTTCGGCGCCCAACCTGAGGGGTATTCCGCGGCATTTGGATGCGGGGCATTCAGAGGTTAAGTTTGCTAGGTCTGGACGTGGAAGAGCAAGGGATTCTTTGCACGGGGTGTTTTTTCTTTTTAGCATAGCTGGCCTTCCTTTCTGCACTTGACTGCCCCTTCTCAATCACCGACATGCTTTTGCAGCGTTGCACGCGCTTCCCTCGTATCTTTTCATTCAGATCTTCTCTGTCGTCAACTGTTAGTTCATCCTTTTTCTTCTGATAACATGCTCGGCTACGTGAGTTTCTCTGCTCCCTCTTAGATCAGTCATTGTCATGCGTAACACCAGACGCGTCTAATGATGAAGGGGGTAATGTTGCTTCGTTGTGCAAGAAGTCTGTATAGTTTGTGCCATCATCAGAGGTGAATTTATGAAAAAAGTTGTGAAAACATCATTACAAGAATCTGATTTAGGGACTAATGAATATTAGAACATTCACTATCTACTCAAATACAAATCATGTGCATTAAGATCATATGACTTGTCGGTATGCTTCGCGCCTAGTGGTCGCTAAAAGAATATGTTGGTTTGTCTTAACAAATCTTTGTACGTCAACGTGATACTAAAGGTAATATTTTACCTGATGTAGATAGTGGTTGCACATTTTCATCTCCTTTTATCTGATCCTTTTTCCTCCGATAAGAAGCTCTCCTCAGTGCATTCCTATGATCTCTCTTGCGCTCTTCATCGGTTATTTGATTTATTTCTTCAAGGACATTGATGCGACCTCCTGGTGTCATTCAGGGCATACAAATAATGTAGACAGTAAAACATAATCTGACCTCAATTCGTGACATCTTACGCACAAGTTGATTACCTTGTTGATCATTGTCATTAACCAGACCAGATGAGACTGTAGGTGTAGTAGTGAATGCTGAATCATTATGGGACAATGTTGTATAGTCGGAGCTAGTCGGGTTGTCTGGTTAAACATGGTTTATAAAACATACTCAACACTCAATGGTTAAGACATGAATTGAAGGTACTAAATATTATTGTTAGATCATTTAAATCTTACCAGATAAATTAAGGTCCCGGAGTTTAACTTCTTGGTGATCCCGATCTTTCTTCCGCCGATAAGAAGCTCTCCTCAGGGCATTTCTATGGTCTCTTTTGCGATCTTCTTCCGTTTTTAGCGGGTGACCTCACCTGATTCAACTTGCGTGGTCAGTATTCTTACTTGATATACCAAGGGGACGCTGACCTTGCTCTTTGATATACCAAGAGTACTTGATGTACCTGGTATCGCATTAGCAGGTTGACGAACATTCGTGATATCACCTAGGGTACGACGTTGAACAATGTGCCTATCGTCTTGATGTTTTTTCAAACCCTCTAACTTGCTGATGCGATAAGATGCCCGCCTCCACGCGTTGTTAAGTTCCCTATGATCTACAAGATGAATCAAACTTATGAGAGTTAGTGAATGAAAAAAGCCATAGCATGTATTAAGGTTATATTTACAACTCACCTAGATCACATTCTTACCACATATAAGAAACCAGCTTAACAATTTATATGCCGCAAAGATTAGTTAGCTAACTGGCGTTAAAAAAATTACCAGAATTTGTCAAGGAGGGCTGATGAACCTTTTGCAACAACACATTATCCTGGTCCTTTTTCTTTTGATAAGCAGCACGCCTTTGTGCGTTGAACTGATCCTTTGTGTTGCCAGCGTAATCTATGCAAGTGATATCGTCTGCAACATGTCAAAAGTAATAACTACAAAGCCCATAAAGAAAAATCATAATTGATGGATGATGGATCCACTACCAAATACGTCAGTATGGACATTCGAATTCCCTTTTAGCTTTGTCGCACCATCTATCTCATCGTTTGAAGGTTCACAGCCTACAACTTTTCAATAAAAAATAAATGCGGTATGTTGTACATGAAGGTGAACACCCATAATTATAAGTTATGGCATATGATATTTGGATGAGTCAGTACCATATGTAATGCGGCCATCTCCAATAGAGCCAGAATCGAGAGTTAAATTACTCGAAGCCAACAACGTAGCATCATGATGATTTCCAACCCGTAGCGATCTGTAGACATGTAACAAGTAGGAAAAGAAAACCAATGATATATATGATAAAATATATGCAGCTAACACTCTTGGCATATGAAATGCGGATGAGTGAGTACCATATTCATCTGTGCAACATTCCACTGTTAGTGTAGTCAGAGCCGACAATGAAGCCTCATTGTGCTCTCCAACCGGACACGTCCCTTCTGTAGAGTTGTAACCAGGATGAATATAAGGCCAATGATACAGGTGACAATGTATGCGGCAACAAAACCACACAAGCATTATACCTGGAACCGTAGCATAAGTTTCGTCATCATTTCGAGCTACGGGTATGATGCTTGCATTGTTATCTTTAACATTTCTCACGCTTGAAAGGCCTGCAAAACATTATGCATATAGCTTCTCAATATCATACATGCGCAGAAACGCTAAAGTAGCACTTTATGATAGAAATGCAGCATACCCGTAGTAACGTCCGCTTCCGGTTGCTGTTCAACTGCCTTGCTTTTCGAATTACCCATACGCACCTATGTAAGGGTAGTACACTTACATTAGATGACTACAAGCAATTTCAATTATGATCCTGCTGTTTGCATGTAAACTAGGTGATATATGCCTGACTGGATCTATGAAATGGCACAAACTCTGCTATTTACTATTTTGTCATACCAACTTTTTTTTATTCAGTTTATTCAAATGATGGTCATCTTGAACTGTTTTAAAGATTGGGGACTTATACATATTGATAATGCACTCAAATTTGTATTACTTAATTGTGTCTCCTCAACAAATGTCCACTTGGTATATCAAGTAATTGTAAATGCAATCAATACTACATATGTTCACTATTGCATGGAAACCACATCATCTATTTTCCATAAGTGTCCTAACTTCCACTTGTTTCTGTCACTTATTGCTGGTGATTTTGATGTGAGCTGGAAACTCGGTAACCGTTGTCAGTTGCTGCTTCTGATGACCCCGACACCGAGGTAAATCACCACCTTGCAAACTCTTAAAGTAAGTGGCAGTTATGTGATGATACAAATACAAGCAATTTCAAATATGATCCTGCTATTTGCATGTAAACTAGGTGTCTATGGCACAAACTCTGATAATATGGTTTCCCCTTGATATATGTCTGACTCGATCTATGAAGTGGCACAAACTCTGCTATTTTCTCTTCTAGATGGTAATCTGGAACAAGTTTTAAAGAGTAGCATCATATGTCAGTATGTCCAGCCTTATTACTTGATTCTTATTACTTGTTTGTTGACTATTGCATGACAATCACATCAGATATAATCCAAATGATGTCCATCTGGAACTGTTTCAACTGTATAATATGTTTGAAGCCTTATGCATATTGAAAGTGCACTAAGTTGCTTGGTATAGCAAGTACTTCAAAATGCACTCAATCGTACGTATTTGTGTCCTAACTACCTTTTACTTGTGTCACTTCTTGCTTGTGATGATCTTGAGAGTTGCAAATTCGGTTGCTGCTTCTGATGACTGATACATCTCCAATGTATCTATAATTTTTGATTGCTCCATGCTACTTTATCTACTGTTTTAGGCAATATTGGGCTTTATTATCGACTTTTATATTATTTTTGCGACTAACCTATTAACCGGAGGCCCAGCCCAGATTTGCTGTTTTATGCCTATTTCAGTGTTTCGAGGAAAAAGAATATCAGACGGAGTCAAAACGGAACGAAATCAACTGGAGAAGTTATTTTTGGAAGGAAACCCACCTGATAGACTTGGACCCCACGTCAGATGATACGGGAGGTGCTCACAAGGGTGGGGGGCGCGCCCACCCC
>NC_041389.1:695524392-695544679 GCF_002162155.2 Triticum dicoccoides | reverse complement strand
CGTACTCCTTTCACCCATATATACTCTTGTACCCTAAAACTTCCAGAACAGAAGATAGATCGGGAGTTCCGCCGCCGCAAGCCTCTGTAGCCACCAAAAACCTCTCGGGAGCCCGTTCCGGCACCCTGTCGGAGGGGGAACCCATCACCGGTGGCCATCTTCATCATCCGGGCGCTATTCATGACGAGGAGGGAGTAGTTCATCCTCGGGGCTGAGGGTATGTACCGGTAGCTATGTGTTTGATCTCTCTCTCTCTCTCTCTCTCTCTCTCTCTCTCTCTCTCTCTCTCTCTCGTGTTCTCTCTCGTGTTCCCTCTATGGCACGATCTTGATGTATCCCGAGCTTTGCTATTGTAGTTGGATCTTATGATGTTTCTCCCCCTCTACTCTCTTGTAATGAATTGAGTTTCCCCTTTTGAAGTTATCTTATCGGATTGAGTCTTTATGAGAACACTCTATGTATGTCTTGCCGTGATTATCTGTGGTGACAATGGGATATCATGTGCCACTTGATGTATGTTTTGGTGACCAACTTGCGGGTTCCGCCCATGAACCTATGCATATGGGTTGGCACACGTTCTTGATTCTCCGGTAGAAACTTTGGGGCACTCTTTGAAGTACTTTTATGTTGGTTGGATGAATCTGAGATTGTGTGATGCATATCGTATAATAATGCCCACGGATACTTGAGGTGACAATGGAGTATCTAGGTGACATTAGGGTTTTGGTTGATTTGTGTCGTAAGGTGTTATTCTAGTACGAACTCTTTTATAGATTGATCCGAAAGAATAACTTTGAGGTGGTTTCGTACCCTACCATAATCTCTACGTTTGTTCTCCGCTATTAGTGGCTTTGGAGTGACTCTTTGTTGCATGTTGAGGGATTGTTATACGATCTATCTATGTTATTATTGTTGAGAGAACTTGCACTAGTGAAAGTATGAGCCCTAGGCCTTGTTTCCTATCATTGCAATACCGTTTACGCTCACTTTTACCGTTAGTTACCTTGCTGTTTTTATATTTTCAGATTACAAAAACCTTTATCTACCATCCATATTGCACTTGTATCACCATCTCTTCGCCGAACTAGTGCACCTATACAATTTACCATTGTATTGGGTGTGTTGGGGACACAAGAGACTCGTTGTTATTTGGTTGCAGGGTTGCTTGAGAGAGACCATCTTCATCCTACGCCTCCCATGGATTGATAAACCTTAGGTCATCCACTTGAGGGAAATTTGCTACTGTCCTACAAACCTATGCACTTGCAGGCCCAACAACGTCTACAAGAAGAAGGTTGTGTAGTAGAAATCAAGCTCTTTTCTGGCGCCGTTCCCGGGGAGGCTAGGTAAGTGAAGGTATATATTTAGATCTTGCAATCGAATCTTTTTGTTTCTTGTTTTAGCACTAGTCTAGTTTATAAAAGAAAACTACAAAAAAAATGGAATTGAGTTTGTCTCATACGCTTCATCTTTTTAATATCTTTCGTGAGTATGATGGAAAAGAAAATTGTGCCAAAGTGCTAGAAGAAGAATTACATAGAATGCTTGGCATAAAATATGTGAATGATGAGCATGATTGTAATGTTGATAGTATGAATTCCTTGAATATACATGATGCTAATGACATGCAAAGCCACAAGCTTGGGGAAGCTATGTTTGATGAAGAAGATATTTTTTGTCCCCCAAGCTTTGATGAGCACATTTACTATGATGAAAGCATGCCTCCTATCTATGAAGATTATTGCGATGACACGTATGCTTTAAAGAATAATGATAACCATGAAACTTGTCATCTTGATCTTAATTTTCAATCATATGATAGTTATTTTGTTGAGTTTGCTCCCACTATTATTCATGAGAAGAAATTTGCTTATGTGGAGAATAATAAAATTTCTATGCAAGTAGATCATGAAAAGAATGATTTAGGTGCTGGTTATATTGTTGAATTCATTCATGATGCTACTGAAAATTATTATGAGGGAGGAACATATGCTTCTACATATTGCAATAATATCAAGTTTCCTCTGTATGTGCTTAAAGTTTTGAAGTTATGCTTGTTTTACCTTCCTATGCAAGTTGATTATTGTTCCCGTAAGTTGTTTGATCACAAAACCTCTATGCATAGGAAGTGGGTTAGACTTAAATGTGCTAGTCATATTCTTCATGATGCTCTCTTTATGTTTCAATTCTTATCTTTTATGTGAGCATCATTGAAATCATAATGCCTAGCTAGGGGCGTTAAACGATAGCGCTTGTTGGGAGGCAACCCAATTTTATTTTTGTTCTTTATTTTTGGTTCTGTTTAGGAATAAATAATCCATCTAGCTTCTTATTATATGTGGTTTTGTGTTTTAATTAGTGTTTGTGCCAAGTAGAACCTTTGGGAGACTTGGGTGAAGTCTTTATGATCATGCTGTAAAAAACAGAAACTTTAGCGCTCACGAGATTAGCTAGAAAGTTTTACTGGAGAGTGATATTTAGTTGATTCTTTTTGAAGATGATTACTAGACAAATTCCTCAGGTCCACCAGTTTATTTTAGAATTTTTGGAGTTCCAGAAGTTTGCGTTAGTTGCAGATTACTACAGACTGTTCTGTTTTTGACAGATTCTGTTTTCATTGTGTTGTTTGCTTATTTTGATGAATCTATGGCTAGTAAAATAGTTTATAAACCATAGAGAAGTTGGAATACAGTAGGTTTAACACCAATATAAATAAATAATGAGTTCATTACAGTACCTTGAAGTGGTGTTTTGTTTTCTTTCGCTAACGGAGCTCACGAGTTTTCTGTTAAGTTTTGTGTTGTGAAGTTTTCAAGTTTTGGGTAAAGATTCGATGGACTACGGAATAAGGAGTGGCAAGAGCCTAATCTTGGGGATTCCCAAGGCACCCCAAGGTAATATTCATGGATAACCAAGAGCCTAAGCTTGGGGATGCCCCGGAAGGCATCCCCTCTTTCGTCTTCGTTCATCGGTAACTTTACTTGGAGCTATATTTTTATTCACCACATGATATGTGTTTTGCTTGGAGCGTAATTTTCTTTTGTTTTGCTTGCTGTTAATTACATTAATGTTTTGAATCTTTAGTTTCAATAAAAAAGTCAAGGATAGCCTTTGCCATGCTTATTTTGCAAGTATACATGTTGCTGTTTGAAAACAGAAAGTTTACCTCTGTTGCAAAAATTCTCTAGAAAAGTCACAGAGTGGTATAATGTTGAATCTTTTTGTATATTGAGGTCTGATAAATTTATTACAGTGGGAATTTTAGTTCATAATTTTTGGGGTTAGGAAGTATTGATACTCTTGCATTCTTTACAAACTATACTGTTTTGACAGATTGCTGTTATGTTTGCATTGTTTGCATATGTTTGCTTGTTTAATGATTCTATTTGAGGATAGGAGTATTAAATATGCAGAGGCATTTATTATGCAATGTTGAATAATAATGTTAGTGATTTGTTACAGTAGAAAATGATAAGGTTTTGCATTGGTTTATACTAACCCATCTCACGAGTTCTTGTTGAGTTTTTTGTGAATGAAGCTTTTGATAAAAAGAGAAATCATGATATGAGAGGAATTAAGGAGACACAAAAGTTCAAGCTTGGGGATGCCCAAGGCACCCCAAGATAATATTTCAAGAAGTCTCAAGCATCTAAGCTTGGGGATGCCCCGGTAGGCATCCCACCTTTCTTCTTCAACAACTATGGTTAGTATCAGTTGAGCCTAAGTTTTTGCTTCTTCACATGAGTTGTGCTATCCTTGCAATGTAGTTTTCTTTAGATTTGCTTGCTGTTTGAATAAAGTACCAAGATCTGAAATTCCTAAATGTTAGAGAGTCTTCACATAATTGCGTAATTATCCGACTACTCATTAATCTTCACTTATATCTTTTGGAGTAGTTTGTCATTTGCTCTAATGCGTCACTTGTATCTTTTAGAGCACAATGGTGGTTTTATTTTGAAGAAATAGATGAACTCTCATGCTTCACTTATATTATTTTGAGAGTCTTAAATAGCATGGTAATTTGCTTAAATAATCATAATATGCTAGGTATTCAAAAATAGTAAAAACTTTCTTATGAGTGTGTTGAATACTAAGAGAAGTTTGATACTTGATAATTGTTTTGAGATATGGAGGTAGTGATATTAAAGTCATGATAGTTGGGTGATTAGGAATTTAAAGAATGCTTGTGTTGAAGTTAGCAAATCCCGTAGCATGCACGTATGGTCAAATTTGTGTAACAAATTTGAAACATGAAGTGTGTTGGAAATATGCCCTAGAGGCAATAATAAATTAGTTATTATTATATTTCCTTGTTCATGATAATCGTTTATTATCCATGCTATAATTGTATTGATAGGAAACTCAGATACATGTGTGGGTACATAAACAACACCATGTCCCTAGTAAGCCTCTAGTTGACTAGCTCGTTGATCAACAGATGGTTACGGTTTCCTGACCATGGACATTGGATGTCGTTGATAACGGGATCACATCATTTGGAGAATGATGTGATGGACAAGACCCAATCCTAAGCCTAGCACAAAGATCGTAGTTCGTATGCTAAAGCTTTTCTAATGTCAAGTATCATTTCCTTAGACCATGAGATTGTGCAACTCCCGGATACCGTAGGGATGCTTTGGGTGTACCAAACGTCACAACGTAACTGGGTGGCTATAAAGGTGCATTACAGGTATCTCCGAAAGTGTCTGTTGGGTTGGCACGAATCGAGACTGGGATTTGTCACTCCGGTTGACGGAGAGGTATCTCTGGGCCCACTCGGTAGGACATCATCATAATGTGCACAATGTGACCAAGGGGTTGATCACGGGATGATGTGTTACGGAACGAGTAAAGAGACTTGCCGGTAACGAGATTGAACAAGGTATCGGTATACTGACGGTCGAATCTCGGGCAAGTACAATACCGTTAGACAAAGGGAATTGTATACGGGATCGATTGAGTCCATAACATCGTGGTTCATCCGATGAGATCATCGTGGAACATGTGGGAGCCAACATGGGTATCCAGATCCCGCTGTTGGTTATTGACCGGAGAACGTCTCGGTCATGTCTGCATGGTTCCCGAACCCGTAGGGTCTACACACTTAAGGTTCGATGACGCTAGGGTTATAAAGGAAGTTTGTATGTGGTTACCGAATGTTGTTCGGAGTCCCGGATGAGATCCCGGACGTCACGAGGAGTTCCGGAATGGTCCGGAGGTAAAGATTTATATATGGGAAGTCCTGTTTTGGTCACCGGAAAAGTTTCGGATTTTTTCGGTAACGTACCGGGATCACCGGGAGAGTCCCGGGGGGTCCACCAAGTGGGGCCACCAACCCTGAAGGGATGCGTGGGCCAAGTGTGGGAGGGGACCAGCCCCAGGTGGGCTGGTGCGCCCCCCACAAGGGGCCCAAGGTGCAAGGAAGAGTGGGAGGGGGCAAACCCTAGGGCAGATGGGCCCTAAGGCCCACCCAAGGCGCGCCTCCCCTCTCTCCCCCTCTGGCCACCACCCAGATGGCATCTGGGGCTGCCGCCACCCTTGGGGAGGGAACCCTAGAGGGGGCGCAGCCCCCTCCCCCCCCCATAAATACATGAGGTCTGGGGGCTGCCCAACACACGAGAGCCTCTCCCTCTTGGCGCAGCCCTGCCTCTCTTACTCCTCCTCTCCCGCGGTGCTTGGCGAAGCCCTGCTGGACTACCACGCTCCTCCATCACCACCACGCCGTTGTGCTGCTGCTGGATGGAGTCTTCCTCAACCTCTCCCTCTCTCCTTGTTGGATCAAGGCGTGGGAGACGTCACCGGGCTGTACGTGTGTTGAACGCGGAGGTGTCGTCCGTTCGGCACTAGGATCTCCGGTGATTTGGATCACGACGAGTACGACTCCTTCAACCCCGTTCTCTTGAACGCCGCCGCTTAGCGATCTACAAGGGTATGTAGATGCACTCTCCTTCCCCTCGTTGCTAGTTTCTCCATAGATAGATCTTGGTGACATGTAGGAAAATTTTGAATTTCTGCTACGTTCCCCAACAGTGGCATCATGAGCTAGGTCTGTTGCGTAGATTCTTTGCACGACTAGAACACAAAGTAGTTGTGGGCGTTGATTTTGTTCAATATGCTTACCGTTACTAGTCCAATCTTGTTTCGACGGTATTGTGGGATGATGCGGCCCGGACCGACCTTACACGTACACTTACGTGAGACAGGTTCCACCGACTGACATGCACTTGGTGCATAAGGTGGCTAGCGGGTGCCAGTCTCTCCCACTTTAGTCAGAACGGATTCGATGAAAAGGGTCCTTATGAAGGGTAAATAACAATTGGCATATCACGTTGTGGTTTTGCGTAGGTAAGAAACGTTCTTGCTAGAAACCCATAGCAGCCACGTAAAACATGCAAACAACAATTAGAGGACGTCTAACTTGTTTTTGCAGGGTATGCTATGTGATGTGATATGGCCAAGAAGAATGTGATGAATGATATGTGATGTATGAGATTGATCATGTTCTTGTAATAGGAATCACGACTTGCATGTCGATGAGTATGACAACCGGCAGGAGCCATAGGAGTTGTCTTAATTTATTGTATGACCTGCGTCTCATTGAACAACACCATGTAATTACTTTACTTTATTTCTAATGGGTAGCCATAGTGGTAGAAGTAATAGTTGGTGAGACAACTTCATGAAGACACGATGATGGAGATCATGATGATGGAGATCATGGTGTCATGCCGGTGACGATGATGATCATGGAGCCCCGAAGATGGAGATCAAAAGGAGCAAAATGATAATGGCCATATCATGTCACTATTTGATTGCATGTGATGTTTATCATGTTTATGCATCTTATTTGCTTAGAACGATGGTAGTAAGTAAGATGATCCCTCATTAAAATTTCAAGAAAGTGTTCCTCCTAACTGTGCACTGTGGCGAAAGTTCGTCGTTTCGAAGCACCACGTGATGATCGGGTGTGACAGATTCTTACGTTCACATACAACGGGTGTAAGCCAGATTTACACACGCGAAACACTTAGGTTGACTTGACGAGCCTAGCATGTATAGACATGGCCTCGGAACACAAGAGACCGAAAGGTCGAGCATGAGTCGTATGGTAGATACGATCAACATGAAGATGTTCACTGATGATGACTAGTCCGTCTCACGTGATGATCGGACACGGCCTAGTTGACTCGGATCATGTAATCACTTAGATGACTAGAGGGTTGTCTATCTGAGTGGGAGTTCATAAGATGAACTTAATTATCCTGAACATAGTCAAAAACCCTTTGCAAATTATGTCATAGCTCGCGCTTTAGTTCTACTGTTTTAGATATGTTCCTAGAGAAAATAGAGTTGAAAGTTGACAGTAGCAATTATGCGGATAGTAGAAGGCTTATGTCCTTAATGCACCGCTCGGTGTGCTGAACCTCGAACGTCATCTGTGGATGTTGCGAACATCTGACATACACGTCTTGATAACGATGTGATAGTTCAGTTAAACGGTTTAGAGTTGAGGCACCAAAGACGATTTTGAAACGTCGCGGAACATATGAGATGTTTCGAGGGCTGAAATTGGGATTTCAGGCTCGTGCCCACGTCAAGAGGTATAACACCTTCGACGATTTTCTTAGCCTGCAAACTAAGGGAGAAAAGCTCAATCGTTGAGCTTGTGCTTAGATTGTCTGAGTGCAACAATCACTTGAATCGAGTGGGAGTTGATCTTCCAGATGAGATAGTGATGTTTCTCCAAAGTCATTACCACCAAGCTGCTAGAGCTTCGTGATGAACTATAACAAATCAGGGATAGATATGATGATCCTTGAGATATTCGCGATGTTTGACAGCGCGAAAGTAGGAATCAAGAAGGAGCATCAATTGTTGATGGTTGGTGAAACCACTAGTTTCAAGAAGGGCAAGGGCAAGAAGGGATACTTCATGAAACAGCAAATCAGATGCTGCTCTAATGAAGAAACCCAAGGTTGAACCCAAACCCGAGACTAAGTGCTTCTGTAATAAGGGGAACAGCCACTGGAGCAGAATTACCCTAGATACTTGGTAGATGAGAAGGCTGGCAAGGTCGACAGAAGTATATTGGATATACATTAAGTTATTGTGTACTTTACTAGTACTCCTAGTAGCATCAGGGTATTAGATACCGGTTTGGTTGCCAAGTGTTAGTAACTCGAAATAAAAGGCTACGGAATAAACGGAGACTAGCTAAAGGTGAGCTGACGATATGTGTTGGAAGTGTTTCCAAGGTTGATGTGATCAAGCATCACACTCTCCCTCTACCATTGAGATTTGGTGTTTGCGTTGAGCATAGACATGATTGGATTATGTCTATCGCAGTATGGTTATTCATTTAAGGAGAATAATGGTTACTCTGTTTATTTGAATAATACCTGCAATGGTCTTGCACCTAAAATGAATGGTTTATTGAAATCTCGATCGTAGTGATACACATTTTCATGCCAAAAGATATAAGTTAGTAATGATAGTACCACTTACTTGTGGCACTGCCATGTAAGTCATATTGGTGTAAAACGCATGAAGAAGCTCCATGTTGATGGATCATTGGACTCACTCGTTTTTGAAAAGTTTGAGACATGCGAACCATGTCTATTGGTGTATACGCATGAAGAAAATCCATGCAGATGGATCGTTTGGACTCACTTGATTTTAAATCACTTGAGATATGCAAATCATACCACATGGACAAGATGACTGAAAAGCCTCGGTTTCAGTAAGATGGAACAAGATAGCAACTTGTTGGAAGTAACACATTTTGATGTGTGCAGTCCAATGAGTGCTGAGGCATGCAGTGAATATCGTTATGTTCTTACTTCACAGATGATTTGAGTAGATACTGAGTGTATTTACTTGATGAAACACAAGTCTGAATTATTGAATGGTTCAAGTAATTTCAGAGTGAAGTTGAAGATCATCGTGACAAGAGGATAAAATGTCTATGATATGATCATAGAGATGAGTATCTGAGTTACGAGCTTTGGCACGCAATTAAGACATTGTGGAAATTGTTTCACAATAAATACCGCCTGGAACACCATAGTGTGATGGTGTGTCCGAACATCATAGTTGCACCCTATTAGATATGGTGCGTACCATGATGTCTCTTATCGAATTACCACTATCGTTCATGGGTTAGGCATTAGAGACAACCGCACTCACTTTTAATAGGGCATCACGTAATTCCGTTGAGACGACACTGTTTGAACTATGGTTTAGAGAAACCTAAGCTGTCGTTTCTTGAAAGTTTGGGGCTGCGACGCTTATGTGAAAAGTTTCATCGTGATAAGCTCGAACCCAAAACGGATAAATACATCTTCATAGGACACCCAAAAACAGTTGGGTATACCTCCTACCTCAAGATCCTGAAGCAAAAGTAATTGTTTCTAGAAACGGGTCCTTTCTCGAGGAAAAGTTTCTCTCGAAAGAATTGAGTGGGAGGATGGTGGAGACTAGATGAGGTTATTGAACCATCACTTCAACAAGTGTGTAGCAGGGCACAGGAAGTTGTTCCTGTGGCGCCTACACCAATTGAAGTAGAAGCTTATGATAGTGATCATGAAGTTTTGGATCAAGTCACTACCATACCTCGTAGGGTGACAAGGATGCGTACTACTTCAGAGTGGTACAGTAATCCTGTCTTGAAAGTCATGTTGCTAGACAACAATGAACCTACGAGCTATGGAGAAGCGATGGTGGGCCCAAATTCCAACAAATGGTTAGAAGCCATGAAATCCGAGATAGGATCCATATATCAGAATAAGCCATGGACTTTGGTGGACTTGCCTGATGATCGGCAAGCCATTGAGATAAATGGATCTTTAAGAAGAAGATGGACGTGGACGGTAATGTCACCGATATGAAGCTCGACTTGTGGCGAAGAGTTTTTCACAAGTTCAAGGAGTTGACTACGATGAGATTTTCTCATCCGTAGCGATGCTTAAGTCCATCGGAATCATGTTAGCATTAGCTGCATTTATGAAATCTGGCAGATGGATGTCAAAATGAGTTTCCTTACAAGTCTTCGTAAGGAAAGGTTGTATGTGATACAATCAGAAAGTTTTTGTCGATCCTAAGGATGCTAAAAGGTATGCTGGCTCCAGCGTTCCTTCTAAGTACTGGAGTAAGCATCTCGGAGTTGGAATGTATGCTTTGATGAGATGATCAAAGATTTTGGGTTTATACAAAGTTTATGAGAAACTTGTATTTCCAAAGAAGTGAGTGGGAGCACTATAGAATTTCTAATGAGTATATGTTGTTGACATATTGTTGATCAGAAATGATGTAGAATTTCTGGAAAGCATATAGGGTTGTTTGAAAAGTGTTTTTCAAATGGAAAACTTGGATTAGGCTACTTGAACAATAAGCATCAAGATCTATAAGATAGATCAAAATGTTTAATAATACTTTCAAATGAGCACATACCTTGACATAATCTTGAAGGTGTTCAAGATGGATCAGTCAAAGAAGGAGTTCTTGCCTGAGTTGTAAGGTATGAAGTTAAGAGTTAAAGCTCGACCACGGCAGAAGAGAGAGAAAGGACGAAGGTCATCCCCTATGCTTTAGACGTAGGCTCTACAGTATGCTATGCTGAGTACCGCACCTGATGTGTGCCTTGCCACGTGTCTGGCAAGGGGGTACAAGAGTGATCCAGGAATGGATCATTGGATAGCGGTCAAAATTGTCCTTGGAGTAATAAGGACATGTTTCTTGATTATGGAGGTGATAAAGAGTTCGGCGTAAAGGGTTACGTCGATGCAAGCTTTAACACCTATCCGAATGACTCTGAGTAGCAAACCGGATACGTATAGTGGGGCAACCATTTGGAATAGCTCCAAGTGGAGCGTGGAAGCAGCATCTACGATATGACATAAAGTTTTGCGAAATACATAGGGATCTGAATATTGCAGACCCGTTGACTACAACCTCTCTCACAAGCATAAACATGATCAAACCTAGAACTCATTGAGTGTTAATCACATAGTGATATGAACTAGATTATTGATTCTAGTAAACTCTTTGGATGTTGGTCACATGGCGATGTGACCTGTGAGTGTTAATCACATGGCGATGTGAACTAGATTATTGACTCTAGTGCAAGTGGGAGACTGTTGGAAATATGCCCTAGAGGCAATAATAAATTAGTTATTATTATATTTCCATGTTCATGATAATCGTTTATTATCCATGCTATAATTGTATTGATCGGAAACTCAGATACATGTGTGGGTACATAAACAACACCATGTCCCTAGTAAGCCTCTAGTTGACTAGCTCGTGGTTCATCCGATGAGATCATCATGGAACATGTGGGAGCCAACATGGGTATCCAGATCCCGCTGTTGGTTATTGACCGGAGAACGTCTCGGTCATGTCTGCATGGTTCCCGAACCCGTAGGGTCTACACACTTAAGGTTCGATGACGCTAGGGTTATAAAGGAAGTTTGTATGTGGTTACCGAATGTTGTTCGGAGTCCCGGATGAGATCCTGGACGTCACGAGGAGTTCCGGAATGGTCCGGAGGTAAAGATTTATATATGGGAAGTCATGTTTTGGTCACCGGAAAAGTTTCGGGTTTTATCGGTAACGTACCGGGACCACCGGGAGGGTCCCGGTGGGTCCACCAAGTGGGGCCACCATCCCCGGAGGGCTGCATGGGCCAAGTGTGGGAGGGGACCAGCCCCAGGTGGGCTGGTACGCCCTCCCACAAGGGCCCAAGGCGCAGGGAAGAGCGGGAGGGGGCAAACCCTAGGGCAGATGGGCCCTAAGGCCCACCCCAGGTGCGCCTCCCCTCTCTCCCCCTCTGGCCGCCACCCAGATGGGATCTGGGGGCTGCCGCCACCCAGATGGGATCTGGGGGCTGTCGCCACCCCTGAGGAGGGAACCCTAGAGGGGGCGCAGCCCCTCCCCTTCCCCCAATATATAGTTGAGGTCTAGGGGCTGCCCAACACACGAGTTTCTCTCCCTCTTGGCGCAGCCCTACCTCTCTTCCTCCTCCTCTCCCGCGGTGCTTGGCGAAGCCCTGCAGGATTGCCACGCTCCTCCATCACCACCACGCCGTTGTGCTTCTGCTGGACGGAGTCTTCCTCAACCTCTCCCTCTCTCCTTGCTGGATCAAGGCGTGGGAGACGTCACCGGGCTGTACGTGTGTTGAACGCAGAGGTGCCGTCCATTCGGCACTAGGATCTCCGGTGATTTGGATCACGACGAGTACGACTCCTTCAACCCCGTTCTCTTGAACGCTTCCGCTTAGCGATCTACAAGGGTATGTAGATGCACTCTCCTTACCCTCGTTTCTAGTTTCTCCATAGGTAGATCTTGGTGACACGTAGGAAAATTTTGAATTTCTGCTACGTTCCCCAACAAAGTGTACCTGGCTTGTGCATCCTTATGAGAGGCGGTCGGGGACGAGCGATGGTCTTTTCCTACCAATCTATCCCCCTAGGAGTATGCGCGGAATACTTGATTTTTGATGACTTCTAAATTTTTGCAATAAGTATATGAGTTCTTTTGACTAATGTTGAGTCCATGGATTATACAAACTTTTACCTTTCCGCCATTGCTAGCCTCTTCGGTACCATCCATTGCCCTTTCTCACATTGAGAGTTGGTGCAAACTTCGCCGGTGCATCCAAACCCCGTGATATGATATGCTCTATCACACATAAACCTCCCTATATCTTCCTCAAAACAGCCACCATACCTACCTATTATGGCATTTCCATAGCCATTCCGAGATATATTGCCATGCAACTTTCCACCGTTCCGTTCATCATCATCATGACATACTTTACTTTTTTCATATTGCCATTGCATGATCATGTAGTTGACATCGTATTTGTGGCAAAGCCACCATGCATTATTTTTCATACATGTCACTCTTGATTCATTACACCATCCCGGTACATCACCGGAGGCATTCATATACAGTCATATCTTGTTCTAGTTTCGAGTTGTAATCCTTATGTTGTAATCAATAGAAGTGTGATGATCATCATTTAGAGCATTGCCCAAACAAAAAAAGAAGAAGAGAAAGGCCAAAAAAAGAAGAAGGCCCAAAATAAAAAATAAAAAATAAAAAGGGCAATGCTACTATCTCTTTTTCCACACTTGTGCTTCAAAGTAGCACCTTGTTCTTCATGTAGTGAGTCTCATATATTGTGCTTCAAAGTAGCACCATGCTTTTCATATAGTGAGTCTCATAAGTTGTCTTTTTCATACTATTGGGAATTTTTCATTATAGAACTTGGCTTGTATATTCCTACGATGGGCTTCCTCAAATGCCCTAGGTCTTCGTGAGAAAGCAAGTTGGATGCACACCCACTAGTTTTCTTTTGTTGAGCATTCATTTACAGCTCTAGTGCATTCGTTGCATGGCAATCCCTACTCCTCATGTTGACATCAATTGATGGGCATCTCCATAGCCCGTTGATTATCCTCGTCAATGTGAGATTTTCTTCTTTTTTGTCTTCTCCACACAATCCCCATCATCATATTCTATTCCACCCATAGTGCTATACCCATGGCTCACGCTCATGTACTGCGTGAAGGTTGAAAAAGTTTGAGATTATTTAATTATGAAACAATTGCTTGGCTTGTCATCGGGGGTATAGAAGTTGGTAACATCTTTGTGTGACGAAAATGAAGCATAGCCTAACTATATGATTTTGTAGGGATGAATTTTCTTTTGCCATGCTATTTTGAGAAGACATGATTACTTTGATTATGTCAATATGAACTTTTGTCTTGAATCTTTCGGATTTGAATATTCATACCACAATTAAGAAGATTTACATTGAAATTATGCCAAAGTATCACTCCGCATCAAAAATTCTCTTTTTATCATTAACCTACTCGAGGACGAGCAGGAATTAAGCTTGGGGATGCCTGATACGTCTCCAACGTATCTATAATTTTTGATTGCTCCATGCTACTTTATCTACTGTTTTAGGCAATATTGGGATTTATTATCCACTTTTATATTATTTTTAGGACTAACCTATTAACCGGAGGCCCAGCCCAGATTTGCTGTTTTATGCCTATTTCAGCGTTTCGAGGAAAAAGAATATCAGACGGAGTCAAAACGGAACGAAATCAACTGGAGAAGTTATTTTTGGAAGGAAACCCACCTGATGGACTTGGACCCCACGTCAGAAGATACGGGAGGTGCTCACGAGGGTGGGGGGCGCGCCCCCCTGCCTCGTGGGGCCCCCGTAGCTCCACCGACATACTCCTTTCACCCATATATACTCTTGTACCCTAAAACTTCCAGAACAGAAGATAGATCGGGAGTTCCGCCGCCGCAAGCCTCTGTAGCCACCAAAAACCTCTTGGGAGCCCATTCCGGCACCCTACCGGAGGGGGAACCCATCACCGGTGGCCATCTTCATCATCCCGGCGCTATCCATGACGAGGAGGGAGTAGTTCACCCTCGGGGCTGAGGGTATGTACCGGTAGCTATGTGTTTGATCTCTCTCTCTCTCTCTCTCGTGTTGTCTCTCGTGTTCCCTCTATGGCACGATCTTGATGTATCCCGAGTTTGCTATTGTAGTTGTATCTTATGATGTTTCTCCCCCTCTACTCTCTTGTGATGAATTGTGTTTCCCCTTTTGAAGTTATCTTATCGGATTGAGTCTTTATGAGAACACTTGATGTATGTCTTGCCGTGATTATCTGTGGTGACAATGGGATATCATGTGCCACTTGATGTATGTTTTGGTGACCAACTTGCGGGTTCCGCCCATGAACCTATGCATAGAGGTTGGCACACGTTCTTGATTCTCCGGTAGAAACTTTGGGGCACTCTTTGAAGTACTTTTATGTTGGTTGGATGAATCTGAGATTGTGTGATGCATATCGTATATAATGCCTACGGATACTTGAGGTGACAATGGAGTATCTAGGTGACATTAGGGTTTTGGTTGATTTGTGTCATAAGGTGTTACTCTAGTACGAACTCTTTTATAGATTGATCCGAAAGAATAACTTTGAGGTGGTTTCGTACCCTACCATAATCTCTATGTTTGTTCTCCACTATTAGTGGCTTTGGAGTGACTCTTTGTTGCATGTTGAGGGATTGTTATACGATCTATCTATGTTATTATTGTTGAGAGAACTTGCACTAGTGAAAGTATGAACCCTAGGCCTTGTTTCCTATCATTGCAATACCGTTTACGCTCACTTTTACCGTTAGTTACCTTGCTGTTTTTATATTTTCAGATTACAAAAACCTTTATCTACCATCCATATTGCACTTGTATCACCATCTCTTCGCCGAACTAGTGCACCTATACAATTTACCATTGTATTGGGTGTGTTGGGGACACAAGAGACTCTTTGTTATTTGGTTGCAGGGTTGCTTGAGAGAGACCATCTTCATCTTACGCCTCCCACAGATTGATAAACCTTAGGTCATCCACTTGAGGGAAATTTGCTACTGTCCTACAAACCTGTGCACTTGCAGGCCCAACAACGTCTACAAGAAGAAGGTTGTGTAGTAAACATCAATGACCCCGGCGCTGAACTGTATCACCACCTGCAAACTCGTAAAGTGAGTGTCACTTATGTGCTTCATACCTCTTGTCAAACATGATTCTGCTGTTTGAAATTAAACTGCGTGTCAGTTATGTGCAGATGGAGCTTGTAATACTGTCCTTCCTACCTCCAGTTTGTGTCACTTATGGCTGGTGACGTTCTTGTCAGCTGCAAACTCGGATGACCCCGGCACCAAGGTGAACCACCGCCTGCAAAATCGTTAAATGAGTGTCAGATTTGTGCATCTGCTGTTTTTATGTAATTTGGTTGAATCACCACCTACAAACTCGTAAAGTGAGTGTCACTTATGTGTTTCATACCTATTGTCAAACAAGATTCTGTTGTTTGAATTTAAACTGCGTGTCAGTTATGTGCAGATGGAGCTTGCAATTCTGTCCTTCCTACCTCTTGTTTCTGTCACTACTTTCTGGTGATGTTGTTGACTGCTGCTGTTTATGATGACCCTGGCACCGAGATGACTCAACACCTGCAAACTCCAAAGGTTGGTGTTACTTATGTGCTGACACAAAAACCTGCAGATTCAGTTCCAGCTGTTTATATATGTCGGTTATGTGCAGATTTCGCATGCAACAAGAGTCAAAGAATTATGAAGATGCGTCAAAGAGATGTATTTACATGTCCCCAAATTTGTAATATGTTAACACTCAGATTTGTAAGGGTTACTTGTAAGGGTTAAGCGCAATACCTAGATGGAAGTGATCGGCGGCGGCCGCTGCAACAAACGAACGCGGCCAACCTGAGAGGGTCAAGCCAATCCTCGCGATCAGGGGCGGATCACACGGGATCGGCCGCAGATCCGTATGATCAGCACCGGGTCATACGGGTTCTGGCCGACCCAGATCAGGGCCCCTCGACGGGATCGTCCTGTCCTGTCTTTGAACTCGGCTTGCGGCGGCGAAGGGGTTGAGACGATAGGGACGAATGACGGCGAGGGGCAAGTGCAACGAGGGGATGACGATTCGGGTGCGAGGGCTACTATTGGGACGATTTGGTTAATTTTCACAGGTTAACCTTCGTAGATTTTTTTAGGACGGTTTTCTTAGGGCGTTTTCCGTACTGTTTCACAACGGGCCTCGTGGTAGCCTGTCGTTTTTTTGTCGGTCTCAAGGGAGGAAGCGGGGGAATCGGTGGGTAGCGCGAGGTGGGATGGAGGACGAAAATAAACCGTAGCTGGTGGGACGAAAATTAACCGGTGGAGACTACCAACTGCTGCATTAGGAGTAGAGATATATGATCAGAAAAATGAGTGCTCATGTATTCTTTGATAAAAAAGACCTGATGGTATGTCTTGTTACCTTTGTAGGACGGAAACAGAGGCAGATCACATTGGAATCCTACTACTAGCTGCCGCTGGTTTCGATCCACACATGGCACTCATGTTCTTTAAGAAGAATGGAAGGCTGGTATAAGCGTACGTGTGCAGGCCGGGTCTCCAGGAGCTCGTGCGTGTGTGTGCGCGGGTGCCGCAGGAAGTAGTTGCTAGGTGCCGCTGGTATAAAAGGCCATGTAATCACTTCGTTTTGGTTGAGCCGTGTGTAGCCATGTAGCCACTGTAAGGAAGAAAAGGAGTGGGACGTTCGTGCGCCCGTGGCGGCGTTCGTACGCCGGCCGGAAAATCTTGTGTCCGTGTTCTTCTTCGTCCACCTTCGTTCGAGTGAGAGGAGAGGTAGCTAGAGGGCTGCGGTTCCAACAATTGGTATCATGAGCTTGGTGTCTTGGGCGTGCTTGCCGTGCCGGAGGCGTGGCAGCGATGGCGGCGCTCGCCGGCGGCTGCGCGATGGAGCTCCGGGCCGTGTGCCGGCCCATGGAGGTGGGCGGCGCTATGGCTCTCATGGCGCGTGGCGGATGCGGCGGGCGGTGACGTCGTGCGTGCGGCGACCGCGGAGGCCGCCGAGGCGCTGCGTGGTGGCGCGGCGGTGCAGCACGGCATGGCGGCACGGAGGCCGCGGCGGTGCAGGGCAATAAGACGCGGCGGTGAGCCGCTCGCGACCGGTGCGTGTTATGGGTGCGCACTGGATGTGTCGGGCGCGTCGGGACAGCGGGAGTGGACCGCGTCGAGGCGCTGGACCTGGTTGCGCAGATCGCGTACGTGTGCGGCGGGAGCGTGGGCCGGGAGCGCGGGGACGTGGGGAGTGCGCGCGAAGGGCACGGCGGTTGTGGAGACGAGGAGGTCGCGAAGGACCTGCGTGGTGGCGCAGAGGTCGCGACGGCTCGGGGCGACAACCGTGAAAGGTGCGTGGCACGGAGGCGCGGTGTGGCGGCTGTCATGGCGTACACGGAGGTGGCACGCGGTGAGCGTCTGGTGCTGTCGGGTTCGTCGGGCGCGTCAGATGCGTGCTGGACGTGCGGGACGCACTGGTGCGGTCGGGCTCGTCGGGCGCGTCGGTTGCGCGCGGGACGTGCGGGGCGCGGTGGGACGCCAGGCGTGTGTCGCCGGCGGAGATGAAGCTCGGCGAGTGCGCCAGGTCGGGTCCGTGGCGGTGCGACCGGCGTCGATACGCCGGGTCGGGTCCGCGGGCTGGATCACGACCATGACGACGACAATGACGGAAGCTACATCAACTCCGGCCCTGTCGAATCAAGATTAGGAGAAAAATGTTAGTAGTAATCTTGATTAGTTAGTTGCATGCATATAGTTAGCTGGTTAGTGGCCGGACATTGAGGAAAGTTAGCGCGCAGTAGATAGGGATGCATGTAGGTCGTTGGCTTGTTAGCTGGATTAGTGCGTACGTGTGCAGGCCGCACTGGTAGAAAAAGAGGCTTCCGTCCAGCCCCATTAGTCGCGAAACTGTAGGAACCGCGACTAATGAAGTCTTTAGTCGCGGTTCGGCAGACGAACCGCGACCAAAGGCTTGGGCCAGGGCGCTCGGTGGCCAGCTGGTGCATGTGAGGGGCTTTAGTCGCGGTTGGCCAGGCCAACCGCGACTAAAGGTGCCCAAAGGCCTTTAGTCGCGGTTGGCCTGGCCAACCGCGACTAAAGCTCCTCCCCTATATATACCAGTTCAGCGCACTCACTTAGCCATTTGGTGCCACTTCTCTTCACAAGGGGGTGTAGGTTTGCTTTTGGTTCCTCTTATGCACACAAGGTGTTTGATGAAATGCCCAACAGCGTGAAACAAACATGATATGAAGTGTTGGAGCCACACTTGAGGTTCCTCCTCGATCACGGTTAGCAACTTGAACCTTTCATGCATGTGTGTCATTGATAAAATATGCATGTGTGTTGTTCATTGTTTAATTTCTATTGTTTATAGCTAGTTACTTTAACAAATGCATGATGGTTAATTATATATTTTATATTATAATAATGCAGATGAATCGGCAATGGATGTACGGTAACCGACTCTCCCGCGAGTTCACTACGGGTTTGAAAGATTTCCTCGTAGTGGCTAATGCGAACAAGCAGAAGGGTTTTGTTATCTGTCCATGTGTTGACTGTAAGAATCAGAAGGGTTACTCTTCCTCAAGAGAAGTTCACCTGCACCTGCTTCGGCACGGTTTCATGCCAAGCTATAATTGTTGGACCAAGCATGGAGAAAGAGGGGTTATAATGGAAGAAGATGAAGAAGGGGATGATTTCATCGATGAAAGCTATCTTGCTCATTTCGGTGATACTTTCATGGAGGATGCTGAAGGTGAAGGGGAAGGTGAAGGGGAAGGTGAAGGTGAAGGTGAAGAAGAGGCACGTGATGAGACCGTTGATGATCTTGGTCGGACCATTGCTGATGCACGGAGACGCTGCAAAACTGAAAAGGAGAGGGAGAATTTGGATCGCATGTTAGAGGATCACAGAAAGTCGTTGTACCCTGGATGCGATGATGGTCTGAAAAAGCTGGGCTGCACACTGGATTTGCTGAAATGGAAGGCACAGGCAGGTGTAGCTGACTCGGCATTTGAAAACTTGCTGAAAATGTTGAAGAATATGTTTCCAAAGAATAACGAGTTGCCCGCCAGTACGTACGAAGCAAAGAAGGTTGTCTGCCCTCTAGGTTTAGAGGTTCTGAAGATACATGCATGCATCAACGACTGCATCCTCTACCGCGGTGAATACGAGAATTTGAATGAATGCCCGGTATGCACTGCATTGCGTTATAAGATCAGAGGCGATGACCCTGGTGACGATGTTGAGGGCGGGAAACCCAGGAAGAGGGTTCCCGCCAAGGTGATGTGGTATGCTCCTATAATACCACGGTAGGTCCCGTCTGGATTCTCGTCCAATATAAAGGGAATAATAAACATGGCGGAGAAAAAGTTCCAAAACCTGAAGTCTCACGACTGCCACGTGATTATGACGCAATTGCTTCCGATTGCTTTGAGGGGGCTCATGCCGGAAAATGTTTGAGTAGCCATTGTGAAGCTATGTGCATTCCTCAATGCAATCTCTCAGAAGGTAATCAATCCAGAAGATCTACCACGGTTACAGAACGATGTGATCCAATGTCTTGTCAGTTTCGAGTTGGTGTTCCCGCCATCCTTCTTCAATATTATGACGCACCTCTTGGTTCACCTAGTCGAAGAGATTTTCATTCTCGGTCCTGTATTTCTACACAATATGTTCCCCTTCGAGAGGTTCATGGGAGTATTAAAGAAATATGTTCGTAACCGTGCTAGGCCAGAAGGAAGCATCGCCAAGGGCTATGGAAATGAGGAGGTAATTGAGTTTTGTGTTGACTTTGTTCCTGACCTTAAGCCGATTGGTCTTCCTCGAT
>NC_041389.1:695509136-695522214 GCF_002162155.2 Triticum dicoccoides | reverse complement strand
CCCCTCTCGCCCTCGTACGCCGCCCGCCGGCCTCCCTCGCCCACCGTACCGCGCCGCCGGCTGGCCTCGCCGCCCTCAACGCCGCCCCCCAATCCACCTCCGGCCGGCGTCGCCGCCCTCAACGCTGCTCTACAGAGAGCGATCGAGATCGTGGAGAGAGAGAGAGAATTTTTTTTGTTCTTTTTAATTTTAACTAGTTAATTAGTTTAACAAAAACGGTAAAATAACTTAACAAAAAAGTATAACCGTAAAATAACTTAATTAACAAAAAACGTATAACTTAACAAATAACCGTAAAATTTGATAATTAACAAAAAAACGTATATACGGAGAGGGGGCGGCGAGGGGGCGGCGATGCGCGCGGTGTTTTTTTAGGGATCGAGAGGGGGCGGCGAGGGTTATACATGTGTGTTGTCCTCGCCTCCCTCTCCGTGACGCCGTCGTCTGCCGCCCCGTCTCGTGCTCTACCGCGACACCCTCTCCCACCCCTTCCTCGCCCCCTCCTTTTGCCACCGCCCTTTCGCCACCGCCACCGCCACCGCCCCCCTTCTTCACTTAATTAATTTGTTTTTACTACATGTTTTCAGGACTGACATAATGGTGGACGATAGAGCTGACCCGATTATGGACAACTATGATCCGGACGGTGAAGCACATATGTTCGACATCATAAACGGCGATATTCTATATGTGCCGACCGGACAAGAAGAAGATGATATCTCTTCTTATCTGAACCTTGACGGTGAAGATGAAGGGCGCCGTCAGCAAGATGATGCCGAACAAACGTCGATAAACGACGATCTTCAAATGGAAGTAGCAACCACCTCCGGCGCCGAGGTATATATATATACATTGAGCCTCTGGTGATACAAACTAACTGATTTGAATAAATATGTGTGTACTAACGCGCGCGACTCTCTTTCTTATTTTAGCCCTCGGCCGGATCGTCGAAACAATCGAGTACGTCGTCAAAGCGTGGCGCAACCAAGACGATGAAACAAGGAGAAACATGCACCATCGAGGTTGTCGACAGTGCAACCGGCAGGCCGCTGGAGCCCCGCAAGAACGCCACCAAGTTTGTCAACCAATGCGGAGCCATTGTTAGAGACAACGTCTCGATCACCGTCCAGGAGTGGAATAAGCCAAAGAAGGCACGAATTGCTGGTTTCACTTTGGTCGATAAGAGAACAAAAAAAGATTGCTTCAAGAAGCTTATGGAACATTTCGTTCTACCTCCGGAATACAACAAATTCGATGAGGAGGGTAACAAGATTGAGGAAAACAAGGAGAGGAGGAGGCTAGTCAAACAGTTCGCTCTTCATAAGATGGCCGATGCATTCCGGAAATTCAAGCAAAATCTAGCCCATGACTTTGTCAAGCTGAACAAGACTCCGGATTTCAAAGGACAATATGAGAAACTGAAACATGATTGGCCAGAATTTGTGAAGCAAAAGATATCGGAGCAGTTCATTCAAATATCGAAAAAAATAAGGAAAATGCGGCTAAGAAGGAGTACAATCATATTATGGGGCCAGGAGGGTATCGCCTTTGGGAGCCTAGGTGGGAGAAGATGGAGAACGAGCTGAGGGCGCGAGGAATCCGTCCAGGTACGGAGGGATGGGACCCAAGGGCCAAAAGCTGGTGGTACGGGCATGGGGGAACGCTGAACCCGGAGACAGGGGACTGTGTTTACCGGGGCAAAATAATTAAACCCACCCAAGCCCTTATTGACGCAATGAGGGATGCTCAAGAGGGGAAGATCAAGTTCAACAGAGAGAACGACGCGCTGACAAAAGCCCTCGGGAATCCTGAACACGGAGGAGGTGTACGAGGCATGGGGCACATTCCGTGGAAAATAGGGTTCCCCCAGAACGATGACCCGTACGGTTACAGAAGCCGGAAGAGAAAGATGGATCGGGAAGCAGATGTTGTGGCGCGGTTGGCATCGGAAATGGATGTGATGAAGAAAACCGTGAGTGTACTAGTAGCCGAACGAGATGCAGCTCGGGCGCAGCATGAAGATCATCCAGCGGATCTCAGAAGCCAGCAGCGGAGAAGCAGTGTGGCTTCCACGGAGGCCCCACCGGCTGGTGTAGATGCACCGACGATCGAAATTACTGCACCGGAGCCTCTGGTGGTCGAAATTACTGCACCGGAGCCTCTGGTGGTCGAAATTACTGCACCGGAGCCTCCTCGCTACCCCGTGGACGATATAAAGGAGATGAAAGAATGTCATCTGTATTATCCTCTCGGGAACATGTCCATGAAGGTAGCCATCGGCAGTGCTTTACCATGTTTACCTGGAGCACTCCACCACAACAACCCCATTCAAGATGGCTATGCTCGTGTCACGGTGGAGGACATAGTCCAAGGGTTTGAGGACCTGGAGATTGACATTGCTACACCTGAAGGGGAGAAAAGACTTGGAGATGTCAAGCGCCATTTCATTCTATGGCAAAAGAAGTTTATCAAGTTTCCAGGCGAGGCGCCAAGGACAACAAGTCCACCCCCCTACGGTGGTGGCGGTTCACCTACACCTCCGTCACGTCAGCCGACGCCCCCCAGTCCACAACGTCCGGCGGGTGATCAGACGCCGCCCCCCAGTCCTCGTCCGGCGGGTGATCAGACGGCGCCCCCCAATCCACCTCCGGCAAAGAAGCAGAAGCAGTCCTGGATTATTAACCCGGACCCTTATGTACCTAAGACCACAAAGGTACCGGAGCCATCATTGAAGCCTCTCCCCACAAGGCCTTGGGAACATAGTGCCGAGGAAACTGCCGCGGCCGCGGCTGCATATCATGAGAAATGGAAGGCGGACTGCAAGAAGAAAAGAGAGCCCGAGCCCAAGCCAGTATTTTCTGATGAGCAAAAGAAGTGGGCTAAGTCATTTTTGAGCACACCGTCCCAAGCCGCGAAGAATCTGCCTGACGACTATGCACGTGAACTTCGTAGGCAGGCACTCATGTTGAAGAAGAAGAAAGAGCGGGCGGAGAACCAGGAGAACAAAGCCTTGGAGGAGGCCGAGAAAATGGAATTAGAAAGTAAAAAAAGCGGGAAACGAGTTGCCCAGCTCGGGGAACAAAGTAAACAATCGATTGCCCCGCTTATAGTGAAAGCCGCCGGTCCGGATGACCCCGATATCATAGCAGCTGCGGCAGCACATGGATTGACTGTAACGAGTGCCAGAGAACAAGCGGCCAACTTAGGTATTACTCTTCGTGAACTGTTAGGCCTTGATGAGGCGCCAGTGAAGGAGGTAGTAATTACATATGTGAAGAATGGGCCTCTCGTCGAGCCTGCGCAGGAAGAGGATCTACCTCCACAAATGAAAGGTCTGCTGAAATGGTACAAGGGTTACATAAAAAATAAAAACGCCAAAGAATATATTTATGCGGAAGTTAGATATGAGCATCACTTCAAACATTACTATGTACAAATTCATCTGAGTGAATTGTTCCAGCTTTTCAATTTGCGCGAGCTCGACAAATCTATCATCAGTTGCTACATTCTGTAAGTGATTTATTTCTACCCCATCTCGTTCATATTGCCTGCACTATATATATGTCCTAACTATATTGTTGTGTCCGCTATTATACATGCAGAATGAAGATTAAGGAATGCAGAGTAAGGAACATCCATGATGTTGGGTTCATTGACCCACACATCGTTAATGGATATGTGTTGGAGCATCATCCTGCCGACATGGAGGCAGACCTGTGGCAGTTTCTTACAAAGCAGGAACTCAAAAGTGATATTCTATTTCCTTACCATTTTGGGTGAGTGTTTCTGTCTTGAGCACATTCTCTTTTGTTTACTCCATGCATGGTATGTGGCCGGCTAATCGATGAGTTATGCATGACGTACTGTGCATGTATTGTGTCCGCAGGTTCCATTGGATTCTGCTAGTAATTAAAGTTGACACCTCAGAATGTCTCGTCCACGACTCTCTGAATAAGGATCCAAAGCTTTGGGTCGACATGAGAAGAATGCTGCAGAAGTAATTATTTTCATTCATTTGCGCTCTATATCGATCGGCCTATTTCGTTCATTTCCTAATATCAAGTAACTAATAACTCTCTTGTTCATTTAATTTTCTTTGCCTCGTAGGGTTTGGAGACGGTTCGTAGATACAAAGGTCGGTGAATTCGAAAAAGAGCTAGAATTCAAAAGGGCAAAGGCTAAGAATGGTGAGGATATTCAGCCAGCGGGGACCAATCTATGTGCATACTATGTCTGTGAGATGATCCGGAGATACACCTCTGAGCGGGTTCCGAGTGATACCAATGCTCAGAGGAATAACCTCCGGATGATGCTTAGTCCAGAAGCTCGCTTCCGACCACTTCAAGAGGAACTAGCTGGATGGTTCAGGAGGGAAGTCCTCCATCCTAAAGGAGAACACCATTACGAGGACGTAGAACTTTATATGCATTAAATTATGTATGAAAACTTGTTCAAAATTGTATATGGTCATCCGATGATATTGAATATATATTGTATATTCCTCTTGAATTCTTTTTGGTTCTAATTTCAAATTTGTTTGAAATTGTACATTCATATGCATGTATGTAGTACCGTAGAATATGTGAAACTCCTTCAAAATTAAAATAAAGCACAAAAGAAATAAAACAATACAAATTAAACAGAAAACAGGTTTAGGGGGGGGGGCTAAAACCCTAAACCTGCGGCGGCCTTTAGTCGCGGTTGGCCAGAAGAACCGCGACTAAAGGTCCTCCGCCCCGACGGCCGACTGGCGCCCACGTGGACGGGCCTTTAGTCGCGGTTCTTAAGCAACCGCGACTAAAGGGTGGGGCCTTTAGTCGCGCCCGTTCGGTCGCGGTTGCGCAACCGCGACTAATGGCAGTTGCGAACCGCGACCAAAGGCCCTTTTTCCACCAGTGCCGGGTCTCCAAGAGCTCGTGCGTGTGTGTGCGCGGGTGCCGCAGGAAGTAGTTGCTAGGTGCCGCTGGTATAAAAGGCCATGTAATCACTTCGTTCTGGTTGAGCCGTGTGTAGCCATGTAGCCACTGTAAGGAAGAAAAGGAGTGGGGCGTTCGTGCGCCCGTGGCGGCGTTCGTGCGCCGGCCGGAAATCTTGTGTCCGTGTTCTTCTTCGTCCACCTTCGTTCGAGTGGGAGGAGAGGTAGCTAGAGGGCTGCGGTTACAATATAATTTGAAACATTGAAAGAGTACTATCTCTCCACTCATCCTCCATACCAGAGAAGATTGCAGTTTTTATCACAACCGAAGATCATGAAGACGGCACTTGAACTATATAGAGAAGCCACTTCCATTAAAGATAGAATAAAACGATAGGTACCAGGCGTTTTATGGAGAAATCAAGCAGAGATGAATCTAGATTTGACATAGTTCAGTTTCCATTTTGAGTTCTTTACAATGTCCCCAAAGTTAATATGGGCCATCCATGTATGCCAATCCAATGGTTAAATTCATCTGATAATGCGACACAATTCTACGGGAGTACCATCACCTAAGAGGGTACCTGCATTCCAAGGGTAAAGTTGTAGCTTTGATTGAACAATTGTGTAGTGGGGAACTAGATTGAATTACAAGAGGAAATTTACCAGTTTTTCATTTGATTTGTGATTATGGTCATGGGGGAATTGTGTTTGATTGATGATTCCTTCCACTAAACGCTAGATCGCCATTCGTTTGTTAAACACAGTTCTTTTCGCGTTTGATATTGTGGCCGACACAAACAATTTTGACAATCTTATGAGAGATCCTCCTGCAGCGTCTCGATGTCCCATGTTCTTGTGGCCGACACAAACAATTTTGACTCCAAAACATGAGCGGTAGGTGATTCCATGCACATCGGTCTTAGCATATGATCCCGTGGTAAGTTTTCTTGCATGATCCTGGTATTCCTTGGCGTAGTACATCACACCCTTCCAAAATTCCTCTCTAAACCTGTCAAGATGAGCTTGCAAGGGCCGCTTCAGAGGACGTTCAGATCGTGCCTTCAAAAGTCAGATACTTTATGAACTAGATGATTCCCCGCGCGTTGCAGTGGGAATTAGTAGCTCAAAATTTCTTGAAATATGATCAGGAACATATAAGACTATTAAACAAATCAATCATCTCTATAAATAACAAATACTGTTTTTATTTCATAAAAAGAAGAAAATAGAAAATAGTGACTGCATCATTGCATGAGCAGGTGGTTTTAGAATAGGATCCACACCATGAAGACGATTAGAACTGTTTTTGGTGTATATTCTGGCAGATCTTCTGACAACAACAGACCTCTTATATCTTGTAGAACATAACTTGCAAAATATTTACCAAAAGAATCATCAGCACTAAAATAGTATTAGGCAGATAACCAAAGCTATTGATTCCCTTAGACACAGCTTCATTCAGTCCACAGTGTTATAAACAGTCTACCACATGTATGGTTAGCGGAAGAATTACAATCTTCATAAACGTGCTATTGGCTCTTCTTGGGAAAAAAAGGCAGCCTGCCATTTGGGCAAGCAGTATGTTGCCATGCCGTGGAGCAATTAAAATGCTACTCGAAATGAATATAAATTAAAATACCAGAATTGCACTACAGAGTTTTACAGTATATGAAATCATCAAACGAGGGAGATATTCTATTTGTTCTACACTTAAACCAACGTGTGATGAAGCAAGATTTTATGAGGAAAAAAAGGTAGTTTTTTTCAGTGGAATTGCAACTTCTTTGATAAACTAATAATTAGAGCCATGCAGATTCCAGAAGTAAATACCTACCAAGCAGCAGTAATCAGTGTGGTGGCAAGCGGCAGAACGAAAGCCATGGCTGGGGAGGACATAATGTAATTCTGGTGGCACATCAGGTCGACGGCTAGCTGTTGCTGCAGCTTGCCGCAGGCACCGCACAGCAGCCTTGCACCATGGGCGTATGTGGCGGAAGGGGTAGTGTCTTCCGTCGAGCAGTTGGCGTAGGAGGGAGCGACTGTGATTTGTCGCAGTCAAGCTATTTGCTAGGCCTCGTTATGCCTCCAACGCCTATCTGCACCCACATAGTGCGCCTGCAACACCTCCGCGAGATCCTCGGCCACCTCTGTGGCTATCACCGGTGATACCACCAGCTTCCAGTTAGGCAGTGATTTGCAACATCCTCTGATTGGTAAAGACTTTTTTAACTGAAAGCGGACAGGACGAAACAGAGGTAGATGGAAAGTTCAGCAAGAAATGGGGAGTTAGGGACCTCGTCTCACCTGATTAATCTGCAACACCCACAAATTCGTGGAATACTATTCATCTTCATGCCTTTGCCTTCTCTCCCTCCATCCATCAATGATGTTTTGGATATGCTTTGAATTCCGCTTGCATATTATTGGGTGGCCACCACCTGAAAATTGTTTGGCGGTCCAGAACATCAGATCTGTGTTGGTCTCCTTACCATCCTCCTTTTGAGCTTCTCAAGATCCATGGCTGCGGGCGAGGCAGCGATGATGGAGAATGAGTTTGGCCGTGGTCCCCGGAGTGGATTGGGAAGGGAGAGGGGCTGACGAGAGGGATCATCAAAGCTGAGGGAACCGAAGGGGAAGAAATGGCAAGATATGAACCCATAGGGAGAGGAGAAGACAAACATGACAATAAATGGGCCTATGTGGGGAGTACTGAGCGCCGGCGCACCGGCCCAAAAATTCGGCTCGTCGTATGCGATCCGTCGGATGCGCTCACGCGTAGCCGTCAGATGCGCCCTATCCCATCGCTTTCTCACCCTCCGCTCTTGTATCAGATCTGAGAAAAAACACTGCAGGTTCATGGCGGCCGCTTCACCGCCGCCGCATCAAGCAGCACGCGTCCACGGTCCACCCTCTCCTGTTTGACCTCGCCGTCAACGCTCGCCGTCGATGCTTGCCGTCGACGCCTGCAACAAAAAAAGGTTGCCGGAAAAAAGCAGCCATCTGCGGAAGCCCCCATAGAATCATTTGAAAAGAGTGATTCCAACAAAACAAGGCTACGGCTGTAGCAAAAATCGCTGGTCCATTAAAAGAACGAACTCCGATGAAAGCAATTTTTGGGGCTACTTCCAGCAAAAGAACATATGGTTGTAACAAAAATTTGCCGGTCCAGAAAGAACGAACTCCGGTGGAAGCACTTTTGGGGGCTACTTCCAGCAAAAAAAAGATATGGTTGTAGCAAAAAATTGCTGGTCCAGCAAGAACAACTCCGATGGAAGCAATTTTTGGGGCTGCTTCCAGCAAAACAATCCGCCGGTTCCAGCAAACCTGATCCATGGTTGTAGCAGCACCCCGCCAAACTCTAGTCTAACTTGCTGTGGCGACCTCCGCGGCTCGCCCGGGTGAACCCCTACAGCTCGCCGCCGCCACTGGTTCCAGCAGAACCAGTATGTGGTTGCAGCTCCCTCCACAGACAGTTGTAGCATCTGTGTGCTCCATCGTCGGGCCTGCTGGTCGAGGTAGTAGCTCGCTGCTCGTGCCAGGGTGTAGTCGCTGGCGTGCTCGCCGTCAATTCTCGCCGCCGGCGCGCTGAGCAGCGGGGAAACATCAGTAGATGGGAGGGATGGCGGGGCTACGAGGGAACTGTGCGGGGAGCGCGGGGAGTGGGAACGAGAGGAGGAAGATGAGAATGAACCAAGGAGGGATGGATAAGGTTGATTTGGTTTGCACGGGGCCCACGTCGGGCGAGACGTGGCTATATGTGCGTGCGTGTTGTGCGTGACGAGGCACGAAGCCGGCCCAGCGTTCGGCCGGCGCGCCGACGTAAAACGTTTCCCTATGTTATTGGCTTCGTACAAACGGTTAAGAAAAGCAGTCAGGAAGCGGTCTTATTATCTTAGCATAATAAACATCAGGGAGATAGATAGTTGCGAACTTGTGATTGGCTGGTATCTGATGACATGCCATGCTGAGTTGGACCATCTGCATGTCAAGAGAATACCTTGTAGTGGGGAGCAACTTCTTAAGAATGTAAGATTAGGTTCCTTCAAGAGCCTCCAGGCTTGTTTAGGAACACCTTGCCACCGTCGCCGCTGACTTGGGGCGGGCTCTGGCCCAAATGAAGTGCCCGAGCAACTACCCCCAGGATTTACCAAGTATGATCTAACCAGCTCAATCTTACCAATACCAGTTGCAATGGCAATGTTTTGTACGGTTGATGTATTAAACATGTTGTAGTAAACATGCCTGACACATCTTAGCTGTTTGCCTACCTTTTTATAGACAACTAAGCCATTCTCTGCTCTGACAGCACCTGCCTTGCGATGTTTAACTCTGCTAGTTGCATTTTTATCAGTACCAGTTTCAATGGCAATACTAGGTTGCCTGTAGCTAAATGTATCTTATTTATTTTCAGTACTGCACATTGTGTGATGTTCCAGTATTAACTGTCCAGCTCAATTTCACCAATACCAGCAACAAACTTACAATACATGACTCAGGATACTGTTAAGCCTGTTGTAATTAACAGTTGTATCCATTTTTTAATCTGTCCCTTTACTATCGTGCTACTCTCCACGATGAAGATATCACTAGAGATGATGTCGTTTTATTTTCATTTGCTATTTGTGTTGGATGCTAACCTTGTTCTAGTTAACATGCCTTTCCATGTACTTACGCAGGGCCATAACGGGCGATGTTGTTGTTTGCCGTTGAGGTTAGCTGCATCCCATGTCTTACAGTATTTTACACCATTTGTGCAATTGCAATTTAACTTATAATATTTATTGGTTGCCCGTAGGTACACATGTCAGTGGCACTGATCCACGCTTCGACCTGGAGGAACACCTCGCATCTGCTGCCGCTGACTTGGGGCAGGCTCTGTCCAAGATCAAGTGCCCTAGCAACTACCTCTCAGGAATTGCCAAGTATGAACTCACCAGTTCAATCTTAACAATACCAGTTGTAATGACTATGTTTTGTACGGTTGATGTATTAAACATGTTTTAGTAAACATGCCTAACACGTCTTAGCTATTTTTCCAACCATTTTATAGACAACTGGGCCTTTCTCTGCTCTGGCAGCACCTGCCTTGCGATGTTTAACTCTGCCAATTGCATTTTTATCAGTACCAGTTTCAGTGGCTATACTAGGTTACCTGTCACTACTAGGGAAAACCCTAGCAGTAGCTCGTGTTTGAAGCCTATCAGTAGCGCGGGGTACATCGCTACTAGTAAGGCGCTACAACTAACGGTTAGCAGTAGCGTGGGCTGAACCGCGCTACTGCTACATCGACTTAGTAGCAGCGCTTTCTAAAATGAGCGATACTGGTAATTAGTAGTAGCACTTCTACTAGCACGCGCTACTACTATTATTCCATATTTCTTTTTTATTTCATGTTGTATTTATACACCTTTATACAAGTTTTCATACCACAGCAATTTAGAGAATGATTTTACATCATAATGAGTTATTACATCAGTGGGAGAAAGAACCGTGGACTAGTTTCAGGTGGATGGACATCCACTTGAAACTAATCCACGGTTCTTTCACCCAATGATCTAATAAATATCATCATCATCATCATCATCATCATATCATTAACAACTTATCATCATAATACATCATTGTCATATAACACCTCCTCATGATAATCGTTTTCATCAATGAGAAATCACATACAAGTTGGTCATTAGACATAATCACAACTACTCATCATCATCAACTCTCATAAACATATTGTACCTCATAACCTACTACATTCTCTTAGGACCTAAGATATTTTCTTGGGTAAAATAGCATAAAACAAGATATCCCCTGACTCTCCATTATGGATAATGGAGATTATCCTGTCTCCAATCCTTGCCTTTCGCGCAATGTTGCTTCCAAGAACCTCCTTACGAATGTCCATACATTTCTTCCATTCTTTGATTATCCTGTGTTCACCGTTTTTAGAAACCCGGTATGCACATGTGTGATTCGTAGGACGACATGGCTGTATGTTTAAAACATTCAGGCGACCATTCTGATACATCAAATGAGGCACACAATCCATCGGCATTTTCTGTTGAAAAACATAGTAGTAACTTCATGGTTAGCAATGTATTTCAGTTTTAGAAATATGCAAAAGTTGCATGGATGTCGTAATAGTAAAAAATCTTACCAAGAAATATCCATGGAAGTTATCGTTGTTCAACACGTGCACTAGTGGCACGTATTCACCATAATTTGGAGGAGTTCGATAAAAGGCATTGTAATTCTCAATGTGAGTACAATATGCGGCCAGATGATTTTTCTCTTGATAAGTTAACTCAGAGCCATCGGTGTAGTTGGTTCTGTCTACCATCTTCCGCACACTCCTTGAAGCATGAAAATAAGCTATCAATTGAAATAAGCTGTCAACTATTTTGAAATAAGAAATATAAATTACTTAATAACTATATCTGAGGAACTCACATAGCGGAAGAATTGGAAACGTATCAACAAGAACCCAAATGTCCAAATTATCTTGGTCGATTTCAGGATCACCAAGAGCCATGGTGACAAACATACCCTCTTGAAAATCATACATCTTGCCAAGTGCTTCCCAACCCGGGCAACCAAAATGGGACACGCTCTCAGAATTGTATAGATTTACCTCAAAATCCATACCATGATGGGTCCTTAGGTTAATTTTCTTAGTTTCATTCCTCTCATGATCTTCAAAACCCATCCTCTCCAAGACATAGCGTCTTGCATGGCATGTGATAAGCTAGTCGAATTGTAAAAGACGAAAATTACACGTTGAAGTAGTAGATGTCGAGCTTAATTACGAAAACAACACTTAGTGTTGTAGCGTACCGTTTCACAATCGAAGGCCTCCTCGAGCTTAATGTTGAAGCGCCGATTGTCGTCCAGGTGAGGCCTGTCGCAGAAACCCAGGTTGTCGCCGCACCAGGAGCACTCCCCGGGACCTTCTTCGTCCGACGACATTTCCTATGTTCATAATTCAAAGATTAAACTTATACAATTAAATATATGTACTACAAAAACTAAATTAGATCATTATTATTCATCACGGGTTGACTATGGGTCTGTCGAGTCTTTTCTTGAGAACCCTCAGCTCACGCGGTGTATATATTCGACCGTCGGTGATCGTAGCTCCTCCTTTCGTTCCCGAGTGCATTACAACAAATTGTCTAGCACATGGGAACGAAGGAGAAGCTAACCCCACGACAACAGTCGGGATTCTTCGTCCTCTCATATATAGTGGATACTCTGCCTCACTGATTCCTCTCTGACATGTGCGACCATTGGTGATGGTCGTTACTCCTTCCCCTAGTGCATAACAAAGGTCTAGCACCCGGAGAAGAAGGAGAAACGACCCCCACGACAACAGTCGGGATTCTTCGGCCTTGACAGTCTTAAAGTCAACCTGAAATATCGTTTAATTATGTTTCTAGAAAATCCAGGCCACTCGATATTTCCTACATATTCTAGCACAAGTCATGCCAAAATTCATGGAAAATTCCGGCATGACCTTTGCTAAAACAGGACATATCGAGCACCTGAAATTTGCCGGAACGGAAATTAATCAACACTCCGGCAAAACATAGGCCACTCGGATATATATGTTTTTATCTACATAGGCCTATTTGAGCAACACAAGATATACATGTTTTTATCTACATCATATCTTATAGGACTAATATTGACATGGAGATTTGGAGGGTCTCACCTCGAGGTCGGAGGGGGTCGGTGACGGGGACGACGGCGGGGATGATGGAGGGGCTCCTTGATTTCTGCAAAACAAAAATCCTATAAGTTATCACTAATACATCCCGAATAGTATCATACATATAACATCACTAATTGCTTAAACTAAAAAAATAACAACAAATATGGCATGTTCAACTAGTTCTATTAATTCAACTAGTTCTTACTAAAAATAAACTTACTAGAAATAGAAATAAACTAGTTCTTTCTAAAAATAAACTAATTCAACTAGTTATATTAATTTTCTTACTGAAAATACATTAGTTCTATTAATTCAACTAGTTCTTACTAAAACCAAACTAGTTCAACTACTTGATTAATTTACTTACTAACTATTTTAAAGACTTACTAAAAACAGTAAAAAAAACTACATTAAACTAGTAAAAAACAGAAAAAAAGATGGAGGGAGGA
>NC_041389.1:695496762-695508698 GCF_002162155.2 Triticum dicoccoides | reverse complement strand
GGAGGAGGAGGAGGGAGGGGGCGGCCGGAGAAGGGGGAAGAAGGGGCGGTGGGAGGAGGGCGGCTGGAGGATGAGGGGGGAGGAGGGAGTATCTCGGCGAGGAGCAGCGTGGCGGCGGCGGACGACGGGTTCGGCGCGGCCGGGCGAGAGCGAATGAGAGGGAGAGAGTGAGTGAGAGGGAACTGCACCGCACGCTCTAGGATAAGGTAAGTAAGTAGTAGCTTGTTTCAGAGAAAAGCGCTACTGCTAAGAGACGTAGCAGTAGCGCTGGCGGGGCTTACCCGCAAGTGCTAAGTGTGTCTAGCCAACTGCGCCCAGTCCAAGTATAGCAGCAGCGTTCTTTGGCAGAACGCGCTACTGCTAAAGTAATAGCAGTAGCGCGGTTTATTTAAAATCGCTACTACTAAGTAGCAGTAGCGCCCTGTTTTGTCCAGCGCTACTGCTAAGATGCTGTGTATAAGGTTTTCCCTAGTAGTGTGAAGTTAAACGTGCCTTGTTAATTATTTTCAGTACTACACACTATGTTAGTTCAAGTATGAACATTTCAGCTCAATTTCACCAATAGCAGCTACAAACTTATAAAACATGACTTAGGATGCTATTAAGCTTGTTGCAATTAACAGTTGTATGGATTTTTAATCTGTCCCTTACTACCATGCTACTCTCCGCAATGAGATATACTAGAGATGCTGTCCATTTGCTATTTTTGGTGGATGCTAACCCTGTTGTAATTAACATGCCTTTCCGTGTCCTTACGCAGGGCCATAACGGGCGATGTTGTTGTTTTCCGTTGAGGTTAGCTGCATCCCAAGTCTTATAGTGCTTTACATCATTTGTGCAATTGCAGTTTAGCTTCTAACATTTACTTGCTTCTTGTAGGTACAAATGTCAGCAGCACTGATCCACGCTTCAACCCGGAGGAACACCTTGCCTCCAATGTGGCCAACTTGGGGGGGGGGGGCTCTTATCCATATGTAGTGCCCCAGCAACTACCTCTAAGGACTTACCAAGTATGAACTGACCTGAATCTTATGAAGTGCCCCAGCAACTACCTCTCAGGACTTACCAAGTATGAACTGACCTGAATCTTACCAATTCCAGTTGCAATGGCCATGTTCTGTACGATTGATGTAGTAAGCACATGGCCATTCTCTGCTCTAGCAGCACCTGCCTTACGATGTTTAAATCTGACAATTTCATTTCTATCAGTACCAGTTTCAAAGGCTATACTAGGTTGTCTGTTGTAGTAAACAATTCTATCCATTTTTAATCCGTCCCTTTACTACCGTGCTACTCTTTCGCAATGATGATATCACTACAGATGCTGCTGTTTTATTACCATTTGCTATTTTTGGTGGATGTTAATCCTATTGTAGTTAATATTGCATTTCCATGTACTTACACGGGGCTACAATGGGCGATGTTGTTGTTTGTCGTCGAGGTTAGCTGCATCTCATGTCTTATACACCATATGTCTCTAAATATAAGTATTTTTAGAGATTTCAATATAGACTACATACGGAGCAAAATGAGTGAATCTAGATTCTGATGTAAAATATGTCTATATACATCCGTATGTAGTTCATATTGAAATCTCTAAAAATACTTGTACTTAGGAACGGAAGTAGTTGTATTTTACATCATTTGTGCAATCACAGCTTAGCTTCTAACATTTACTGGTTGCTTGTAGGTACAATGAGCGGTACTGATCCACGCTTCGATCCCTTTTGCATATGGGGCAATGACATATTCATGAACAAGCGTCAAGTGAGGAAACTAAGAAAGAGTGTTAGGCAAAAGAGACAGGTGATGGGAATTAAGCTCTTTATTAACACTTTGTCCAAGGCAGCAGTGAAATTTAGGATGGTAAGTAATGTGTTGCCTTTTCCTCCTGCCCATAACAAGTTACTCTATTATACATGAGTATCTGAAAGTTTTATCTTTTCAGTGGCTTTTGAAGCAATTTACCGATGATTACCTTGCAAACTACATGACCAGAGTGGAGGCAACTAAGGTTAAAGTATATAATTCATACCATGATAATGGTATAGAAGTCTTCCTGAAGGCGGTGAAGGATGGGTGGGCGATCATCACAAGGGATTGGACAAAAGTTGTTCGTGCCTATGAGGTAGTACTATGAAAGTCCAACCACCGTTTAGCACAAATTTGGGGCTAACTAATGATATTTCCAATCAAAAATAGACAAAGTTCATGAAAAAAAACTTGATAAAACATTAGCCCTTTTTCCCTTATTATTAATCACCAAAACCAATGGACACTTACAATGCTTTTTTTAGATGTGATGCCCCCTTTATTAAGAGTTCTGGCCGACATCAGTGTTCAAAGAGTCGAAAATATATCAGGGGGAGGTGGTACAAGGAACCATGTCTTGCATAGCTCATGAATAGAGTCTTCCTTTGCTAAGATGTGAGACACTCCATTTGGCGAACATCGCGCCAACCGAACATCGTAGGCTTCTCTTGTATTGAGCAAACCTTAATCTCCTCAATGATTGGTCCATATACTGAATTGTCTCTAGCCTCTACATTGAGCTCTTTTTTGGAACGAAGGCTCCTCCAGAGGAGCCCGACTTTGAATTAACAAAGCCATCAACCGACCAGGAGTACAAGAGCAAACCACGAACAAAGCAACGGCTAAAGGATACAAGGGAGAGAGAGGAGCAGCTTACTATGCTACTTGTTGCAATGCAGAGAGCGGGGGAGATGGCGTACGACATGGACAGGGGGATGCTCGAGATCATCCACGACGGAGGCGACGAAGGAGGAGGGGGCTATGTGGACGGGCAGGTGGAAGACTCCGATCCCACCCAGTCCGGCAACTACCAGCAGCAGCAGTCATATACCCAGACGACCACGCAACAGTCCTACACCCAGACTGGCGATGGCACACGACAACGGAGGAGGCAGACGGGGAGGCTGCCTACGCGGCGGCGACGGCGACGGCGCCTCCTTGATCAGGGAGCAGCTTGCTGGGATTGTTGGTCCGGCAGGGTAGAAATGCACGGACTGCCGGACTGATATTCTTTTGGATTTGGACATAAAAACTAAGCACATTTTGCCTTTTTTGGTTGTGATCGGGGATGTGATCCGGCACTGGTGTGATCCACAACATTGTGTGGATCAGCGTTTGAATTTGAATTTGCTGACAGGCATATACATGCTAGCGTTGGATGGCTGCCTCCCGTATCCGTGTACGGATGCAGGAGAAAATTTACGGCTTGCCCTTGGAGATGCCCTAAGGGATCATTTTTTTTTTTTTGACGTGGATCATTTGGTTTTAGGAAGGTGAGTTTTATTAGCTGTGGGTAATCCACCGATTTATCTACCCGTAACCATTTTTTTTAGAACACCCGTAACCAATTGCTAGGTGCAGCTCGGTTAATTGAACTGTTGGACACGCTCTGAACCTTGTGTTTCTGAATGCCTGAATATTCGAGTACGTACGTACGTCCCGCGAACTCAACCAAATCTGGGACTCTCACGAACCACAAAAGCATTGGTTCTGAATGGGTACTCTGGGATTGAATTTGATGTGGGACTCTCGCGAAACCTTCACCGAACCGGACAGCTACTGATGCCTTCCTTTTATACCGGCCATATGTGACGTGAACAATTAATATGAACGGCTTGCGCCGCCTCCTCGCCCGGCTCCTCCGCCGCGAGCCCATGGCGGCCGTCCGCGCACGGCAGCCTCGGGTTTCGCCCGGGTACCACGGCCACCACGTCGCTTGCCATCCGTCCACGACACTACTGCGCTTCGCCGTCTAGCCCGACCACACTGACCCGCTTGGGCTCCCGTTGGTACCACGACCCACGGAAGGTCGCCGCGTCGGTGTCCGTCGTCGCTGCCGTCGCTGCCGCCATATGCTACCAGTCCCTCGAGGTGATTCCATGGACCAACCGCGCGCACTTCATCTTCCTGTCCCCTCAGTCGGAGCGAGCGCACGGACTCGCCGAGTTCGCCGACTACAAGCAGGAAGTGGCCTCCAAAATCCTCGGCCAGCGCCACCCTCACAGCGTCCGCGCCCGTCGCATCGCCGAGAGGATCATCCACGCCGGCATCGACGACACTGTCATCCTCCGCGTCGCCAGCAACCGGCACAAGGGAAAGGCATGGCTACCTCCGCCTCAGACGAGGCATCTCCATGGGCTCGATTGGAGGTGATCGTGGTGGACCATAAGGGCAACACCGGCACGTACTGCACGCGCGGCGGTAAAATCGTACTGTACACGGGATTGCTAGACCACTTCAAGACCGATGGTGAGATTACATTTGTCATCGCTCACGAGGTAGATCCGTTGGACTAATGAGTTCATCTCATGTTTCCTTCATTTTATGGGATTATTTTCAGGTGGGCTCAAATTAACATTCACATCTTTTTCTTAGGTTGCGCACATCATCGCAAGGCACGAATCTGAAATCAGCTCGACCAAGTGGGTGACTAAACCCCTCTATTATTACTTCCGGCGAAGGTACGTCTGCTTCTTATTTCACATTATTGTTCATGGCGATTTTCATTTTCTTTCCGCGGGAACATGGCGATTTACATTGTGCATGTGACACATAAATACCATATATGATTAGGAAAATGAGTGCTCATGTATTCTTTGATAAAAAAAGACCTGATGGTATGTCTTGTTACCTTTGTAGGACGGAAACAGAGGCAGATCACATTGGAATCCTACTACTCGCTGCCGCTGGTTTCGATCCACACATGGCACTCACGTTCTTTAATAAGAATGCAAGGCTGGTACAATTTCAAACATTCAAAGAGTACTATCTCTCCTCTCATCCTCCATACCAGAGAAGATTGCAATTTTTATCGCAGCCGAAGATCATGAAGACGGCACTTGAACTATATAGAGAAGCCACTTCCATTAAAGATAGTATAAAGCGATAGGTACCAGGCGTTTTATGGAGATATCAAGCAGAGATGAATCAAGATTTGACATAGTCCGGTTTCCATTTTGAGTTCTTTACAGTGTCCCCAAAGTTAATATGGGCCATCCATGTATGCCAATCCAACGGTTAAAATTCATCTGATAATGCGACACAATTCTACGAGAGTACCATCACCTAAGAGGGTACCTTCGTTCCAAGGGTAAAGTTGTAGCTTTGATTGAACAATTGTGTAGTGGGGAACTAAATTGAATTACAGAGGAAATTTACCAGTTTTTTATTTGATTTGTGATTATGGTCATGGGGGAATTGTGTTTGATTGATGATTCCTTCCACTAAACACTAGATCACCATTCGTTTGTTAAACACAATTCTTTTCGCGTTTGATCTTGTGGCCGACACAAACAATTTTGACAATCTTATGAGAGATCCTCGTGCAGCTTCTCGATGTCCCATGTTCTTGTGGCCGACACAAATAATTTTGACTCCAAAACATGAGCGGTAAGTGATTCCATGCACATCGGTCTTAGCATATGATCCCGTGGTAAGTTTTCTTGCATGATCCTGGTATTCCTTGGCGTAGTACATCACACCCTTCCAAAATTCCTCTCTAAACCTGTCAAGATGAGCTTCCAAGGGCCGCTTCCAAGGACGTTCAGATCGTGCCTTCAAAAGTCAGATACTTTATGAACTAGATCATTCCCCGCGCGTTGCAGCGGCAATTAGTAGCTCAAAATTTCTTGAAATATGATCAGGAACATATAAGACTATTAAACAAATCAATCATCTCTATAAATAACATGACTCCTTACTGTTTTTATTTCATAAAAAGAAGAAAATGGAAAATAGTGACTGCATCATTGCATGAGCAGGTGGTTTTAGAATAGGATCCACACCATGAAGACGATTAGAACTGTTTTTGGTGTATATTTTGGCAGATCTTCTGACAACAACAGCCCTCTTATATCTTGTAGAACATAACTTGCAAAATATTTACCAAAAGAATCATCAGCACTAAGATAGTATTAGGCAGATAACCAAAGCTATTGATTCCCTTAGACACAGCTTCATTCAGTCCACAGTGTTATAAACAGTCTACCACATGCATGGTTAGCGAAAGAATTACAATCTTCAGAAACGTGCTATTGGCTCTTCTTGGGAAAAAAATAGCCTGCCCTTTGGGCAAGCAGTATGTTGCCATGCCGTGGAGCAATTAAAATGCTACTCGAAATGAATATAAATTAAAATACCAGAATTGCACTACAGAGTTTTACAGTATATGAAATCATCAAATGAGGGAGATATTCTATTTGTTCTACACTTAAACCAGCGTGTGATGAAGCAAGATTTTATGAGGAAAAAAAGGTAGCTTTTTTTCAATGGAATTGCAACTTCTTTGATAAACTAATAATTAGAGCCATGCAGATTCCAGAAGTAAATACCTCCCGAGCAGCAGTAATCAGTGTGGTGGCAAGCGGCAGAACGAAAGCCATGGTTGAGGAGGACATAATGTAATTCTGGTGGCACATCAGGTCGACGGCTAGCTGTTGCTGCAGCTTGCCCGCACAGCAGCCTTGCACCATGGGCGTATGTGGCGGAAGGGGTAGTGTCTTCCGTCGAGCAGTTGGCATAGGTGGGAGCGACTGTGATTTGTCGCTGACAACTATTCATTTTTTGCATGTTTTATTCCAAACTACCGCGCTGATCCGTATGTGGTCCTTACTCACTCCGACAGAGGCCAGGCAGCGTTTGGTTACTGAATCTGTCCCGTGGGAGATGGTAGCGCGGGATATCTTCAACCGGTTTGAATGGCGGTCATGTAATAGGATAGACGATTAGTTTTCCTATCTTTGTTATGCCAGCCGGTTGTGGCTCTATGGCCTTTTTATCTTTGGCGTTGAGGCTCTCTGTGAGCTAGCCTTTCTTTTGTTTCCCGACTTTAAGACCTTGTTGAACCTATTTTATTTATAAATGTGGCCGTATGCATCGTTTTATGATGCAGAGGCCGGGGAGTTCCCCCTTTTTGAAAAAAAGCTATTTGTCAGGCCTCGTCATGCCTCCAACGCCTATCGCACCCACATAGTGCGCCTGCAACACCTCCGCGAGATCCTCGGCCACCTCTGTGGCTATCAGTGGTGGTACCAGCAGCTTCCAGTTAGGCAGTGATTTGCAACATCCTCAACCTAACGCTTTTATCCACAACTGATTGGTAAAGACTTTTTGAACTGAAACCGGACAGGACGAAACAGAGGTAGATGGAAATTTCAGCAAGAAACGGGGAGTTAGGGACCTCGTCTCACCTGATTAATCTGCAACCCACAAATTCATGGAATACTATTCATCTTCATGACTTCGCCTTCTCTCCCTCCATCCATCAATGACGTTTTGGATATGCTTTGAATTCCGCTTGGATATTATTGGGTGGCCACCACCTGAAAATTGTTTGGCGGTCCAGAACTTCAGATCTGTGTTGGTCTCCTTACCATCCTCCTCTTGAGCTTCTCAAGATCCATGGCAGCGGGCGAGGCAGCGATGATGGAGAATGAATTTGGCCGTGGTCCTCGGAGTGGATTGGGAAGGGAGAGGGGCTGACGAGAGGGATCATCAAAGCTGAGGGAACCGAAGGGGAAGGAATGGCAAGATATGAACCGATAGGGAGAGGAGAAGACAAACATGACAATAAATGGGCCTACGTTATTGGCTTCATACAACCGGTTAAGAAAAGCAGTCATGAAGCTGTCTTATTATCTTAGCATAATGAACATAAGGGAGATAGATAGTTGTGAACTTGTGATTGGCTGGTATCTGATGACATGCCATGCTGAGTTGGACCATCTGCATGTCAAGAGAATAGCTTGTAGTGGGGAGCAACTTCTTAAGAATGTAAGATTAGGTTCCTTCAAGAGCCTCCAGGCTTGTTTAGGAACACCTTGCCACCGTCGCCGCTGACTTGGGGCGGGCTCTGGCCCAGATGAAGTGCCCGAGCAACTACCCCCCAGGATTTACCAAGTATGATCTAACCAGCTCAATCTTACCAATACCAGTTGCAATGGCTATGTTTTGTACGGTTGATGTATTAATCATGTTGTAGTAAACATGCCTGACACGTCTTAGCTGTTTTCCCTACCTTTTTATACACAACTGGGCCATTCTCTGCTCTGACAGCACCTGCCTTGCGATGTTTAACTCTGCTAGTTGCATTTTTATCAGTACCAGTTTCAATGGCAATACTGGGTTGCCTGTAGTTAAATGTATCTTATTTATTTTCAGTACTGCACATTGTGTGATGTTCCAGTATTAATTGTCCAGCTCAATTTCACCAATACCAGCAACAAACTTACAATACATGACTCAGGATGATGTTAAGCCTGTTATAATTAATAGTTGTATCCATTTTTTAATCTGTCCCTTTACTACCGTGCTACTCTCCATAATGAAGATATCACTAGAGATGCTGTCGTTTTATTTTCATTTGCTATTTGTGTTGGATGCTAACCTTGTTCTAGTTAACATGCCTTTCCATGTACTTATGCAGGGCCATAACGGGCGATGTTGTTGTTTGCCGTTGAGGTTAGCTGCATCCCATGTCTTACAGTATTTTACACCATTTGTGCAATTGCAATTTAACTTCTAATATTTATTGGTTTCCCGTAGGTACACATGTCACTGGCACTGATCCACACTTCGACCTGGAGGAACACCTCGCATCTGCTGCCGCTAACTTGGGGCAGGCTCTGTCCAAGATCAAGTGCCCTAGCAACTACCTCTCAGGACTTGCCAAGTATGAACTCACCAGTTCAATCTTAACAATACCAGTTGTAATGACTATGTTTTGTACGGTTGATGTATTAAACATGTTTTTAGTAAACATGCCTAACACGTCTTAGCTATTTTTCCAACCTTTTTATAGACAACTGGGCCATTCTCTGCTCTGGCAGCACCTGCCTTGCGATGTTTAACTCTGCCAATTACATTTTTATCAGTACCAGTTTCAGTGGCTATACTAGGTTAACTGTCACTACTAGGGAAAACCCTAGCAGTAGCGCGCGTTTGAAGCCTATCAGTAGCGCGGGGTACATCGCTACTGGTAAGGCGCTACAGCTAAAGGTTAGCAGTAGCGTGGGCTGAACCGCGCTACTGCTACATCGACTTAGTAGCAGCGCTTTCTAAAATGAGCGCTACTGGTAATTAGTAGTAGGGCTTCTACTAGCACGCACTACTACTATTATTCCGTATTTCTTTTTTCTTTCATGTTGTATTCATACACCTTTATACAAGTTTTCATACCACAACAATTTTGAGAATGATTTTACATCATAATGAGTTATTACATCAGTAGGAGAAAGAACCGTGGACTAGTTTCAGGTGGATGGACATCCACTTGAAACTAATCCACGGTTCTTTCACCCAATGATCTAATAAATATCATCATCATCATCATTACATATCATTAACAACTTATCATCATAATACATCATTGTCATATAACACCTCCTCATGATAATCATTTTCATCAATGAGAAATCACATACAAGTTGGTCATTAGACATAATCACAACTACTCATCATCATCAACTCTCATAAACATATTGTACCTCATAACCTACTACATTCTTTTAGGATCTAAGATATTTTCTTGGGTAAAATAGCATAAAACAAGATAGCCCCTGACTCTCCATTACGGAGAATGGAGATTATCCTGTCTCCAATCCTTGCCTTTCGCGCAATGTTGCTTCCAAGAACCTCCTTACGAATGTCCATACATTTCTTCCATTCTTTGATTATCATGTGTTCACCGTTTTTAGAAACCCGGTATGCACATGTGTGATTCGTAGGACGACATGGCTGTATGTTCAAAACATTCAGGCGACCATTCTGATACATCAAATGAGGCACACAATCCATCGGGATTTTCTGTTGAAAAACATAGTAATAACTTCGTGGTTAGCAATGTAGTTCAGTTTTAGAAATATGCAAAAGATGCATGGATGTCGTAATAGTAAAAAATCTTACCAAGAAATCTCCATGGAAGTTATCGTTGTTCAACACGTGCACTAGTGGCACGTATTCACCATAATTTGGAGGAGTTCGCTAAAAGGCATTGTAATTCTCAATGTCAGTACAATATGTGACCAGATGATTTTTCTCTTGATAAGTTAACTCAGAGCCATCGGTGTAGTTGGTTCTGTCTAGCATCTTCCACACACTCTTTGAAGCATGAAAATAAGCTATCAATTGAAATAAGATGTCATCTATTTTGAAATAAACAATATAAATTACTTAATAACTATATTTGAGGAACTCACATAGCGGAAGAATTGGAAGCGTATCAACAAGAACCCAAATTTCCAAATTATCTTAGTCGATTTCAGGATCACCAAGATCCATGGTGACAAACATACCCTCTTGAAAATCATACATCTTGCCAAGTGCTTCCCAACCCGGGCAACCAAAATGGGATACACTCTCAGAATTGTACAGATTTACCTCAAAATCCATACCATGATGGGTCCTTAGGTTAATTTTCTTAGTTTCGTTCCTCTCATGATCTTCAAAACCCATCCTCTCCAAGACATAGTGTCTTGCATGGCATGTGATAAGCTAGTCGAATTGTAAAAGACGAAAATTACACGTTGAAGTAGTAGAAGTCGAGCTTAATTACGAAAACAACACTTAGTGTCGTAGCGTACCGTTTCACAATTGAAGGCCTCCTCGAGCTTAATGCTGAAGCGCCGATTGTCGTCCAGGTGAGGCCTGTTGCAGAAACCCAGGTTGTCGCCGCACCAGGAGCACTCCCCGGGACCTTCTTCGTCCGACGACATTTCCTATGTTCATAATTAAAAGATTAAACTTGTACAATTAAATATATGTACTACAAAAACTAAATTAGATCATTATTATTCATCACGGGTTGACTATGGGTCTGTCAAGTCTTTTCTTGAAAACCCTCAGCTCACGCGGTGTATATATTCGACCGTCGGTGATGGTAGCTCCTTCTTTCGTTCCCGAGTGCATTACAACAAATTGTCTAGCACATGGGAATGAAGGAGAAGCTACCCCCACGACAACAGTCGGGATTCTTCGTCTTCTAATATATGGTGGATACTCTCCCTCACTGATTCCTCTTTGACATGTGCGACCGTTGGTGATGGTCGTTACTTCTCGTTCCCCTAGTGCATAACAAAGGTCTAGCACCCAGAGAAGAAGGAGAAACGACCCCCACGACAACAGTCGGGATTCTTCGGCCTTGACTGTCTTAAAGTCAACCTGAAATATCATTTAATTATCTTTCTAGAAAATCCAGGCCACTCGATATTTCCTACATATTGTAGCACAAGTCATGCCAAAATTCACGGAAAATTCCGGCATGACCTTTGCTAAAACAGGACATATCGAGCACCTGAAATTTGCCGGAACGGAAATTAATCAACACTCCGGCAAAACATAGGCCACTCGCATATACATGTTTTTATCTACATAGGCCAATTTGAGCAACACAAGATATACATGTTTTTATCTACATCATATCTTATAGGACTAATATTGACATGGAGATTTGCTGGTCTCACCTCGAGGTCGGAGGGGGTCGTGACGGGGACGACGGCGGGGATGATGGAGGGGCTCCTTGATTTCTGCAAAAACAAAAACCCTATAAGTTATCACTAATACATCCCGAATAGTATCATACATATAACATCACTAATTGCTTAAACTAAAAAAATAACAACAAATATGGCATGTTCAACTAGTTCTATTAATTCAACTAGTTCTTACTAAAAATAAACTTACTAGAAATAGAAATAAACTAGTTCTTTCTAAAAATAAACTAGTTCAACCAGTTATATTAATTTTCTTACTCAAAATACATTAGTTCTATTAATTCAACTAGTTCTTACTAAAACCAAACTAGTTCAACTAGTTTATTAATTTACTTACTAACTATTTTAAACACTTACTAAAAACAGTAAGAAAACTACATTATACAATAGTAAAAAATAGAAAAAAAAGATGGAGGG
>NC_041389.1:695493653-695496156 GCF_002162155.2 Triticum dicoccoides | reverse complement strand
TGGAGGGGAAGGGGGCGGCCGGAGAAGGAGGAGGGAGGGGCCGGGGGGTGGAGGGGGAGGGGGCGGCCGGAGGAGGAGGAGGGAGGGGGCGGCCGGAGAAGGGGGAATAACGGGCGGTGGGAGGAGGGCGGCTGGAGGATGAGGGGGGAGGAGGGAGTATCTCGGCGAGGAGCAGCGCGGCGGCGGCGGACGACGGGTTCGGTGCGGCCGGGCGAGAGCGAATGAGAGGGAGAGAGTGAGGGAGAGGGAACTGCACCGCACGCTCTAGGATAAGGTAACTAAGTAGTAGCTTGTTTCAGAGAAAAGCGCTACTGCTAAGAGACGTAGCAGTAGCGCTGGCGGGGCTTACCCGCAAGAACTAAGTGTGTCTAGCCAACTGCGCCCAGTCCAAGTATAGCAGCAGCATTCTTTGGCAGAACGCGCTACTGCTAAAGTAGTAGCATTAGCGCGGTTTATTTAAAATCGCTACTACTAAAGTAGTAGCAGTTGCATGGCATGTGATAAGCTAGTCGAATTGTAAAAGACGAAAATTACACGTTGAAGTAGTAGATGTCGAGCTTAATTACGAAAACAACACTTAGTGTCGTAGCGTACCGTTTCACAATCGAAGGCCTCCTCGAGCTTAATGCTGAAGCGCCGATTGTCGTCCAGGTGAGGCCTGTTGCAGAAACCCAGGTTGTCGCCGCACCAGGAGCACTCCCCGGGACCTTCCTCGTCCGACGACATTTCCTATGTTCATAATTCAAAGATTAAACTTATACAATTAAATATATGTACTACAAAAACTAAATTAGATCATTATTATTCATCACGGGTTGACTATGGGTCTGTCAAGTCTTTTCTTGAAAACCCTCAGCTCACGCGGTGTATATATTCGACCGTCGGTGATGGTAGCTCCTCCTTTCGTTCCCGAGTGCATTACAACAAATTGTCTAGCACATGGGAATGAAGGAGAAGCTACCCCCACGACAACAGTCGGGATTGTTCGTCCTCTAATATATGGTGGATACTCTCCCTCACTGATTCCTCTCTGACATGTGCGACCGTTGGTGATGGTCGTTACTCCTCGTTCCCCTAGTGCATAACAAAGGTCTAGCACCCAGAGAAGAAGGAGAAACGACCCCCACGACAACAGTCGGGATTCTTCGGCCTTGACAGTCTTAAAGTCAACCTGAAATATCATTTAATTATCTTTCTAGAAAATCCAGGCCACTCGATATTTCCTACATATTCTAGCACAAGTCATGCCAAAATTCATGGAAAATTCCGGCATGACCTTTGCTAAAACAGGACATATCGAGCACCTGAAATTTGCCGGAACGGAAATTAATCAACACTCCGGCAAAACATAGGCCACTCGCATATACATGTTTTTATCTACATAGGCCTATTTGAGCAACACAAGATATACATGTTTTTATCTACATCATATCTTATAGGACTAATATTGACATGGAGATTTGGCTGGTCTCACCTCGAGGTCGGAGGGGGTCGGTGACGGGTACGACGGCGGGGATGATGGAGGGGCTCCTTGATTTCTGCAAAAACAAAAACCCTATAAGTTATCACTAATACATCCCGAATAGTATCATACATATAACATCACTAATTGCTTAAACTAAAAAAATAACAACAAATATGGCATGTTCAACTAGTTCTATTAATTCAACTAGTTCTTACTAAAAATAAACTTACTAGAAATAGAAATAAACTACTTCTTTCTAAAAATAAACTAGTTCAACCAGTTATATTAATTTTCTTACTCAAAATACATTAGTTCTATTAATTCAACTAGTTCTTACTAAAACCAAACTAGTTCAACTAGTTTATTAATTTACTTACTAACTATTTTAATCCACACTCCGGCAAAACATAGGCCACTCGGATATACATGTTTTTATCTACATAGGCCTATTTGAGCAACACAAGATATACATGTTTTTATCTACATCATATCTTATAGGACTAATATTGACATGGAGATTTGGAGGGTCTCACCTCGAGGTCGGAGGGGGTCGGTGACGGGGAAGACGGCGGGGATGATGGAGGGGCTCCTTGATTTCTGCAAAACAAAAATCCTATAAGTTATCACTAATACATCCCGAATAGTATCATACATATAACATCACTAATTGCTTAAACTAAAAAAATAACAACAAATATGGCATGTTCAACTAGTTCTATTAATTCAACTAGTTCTTACTAAAAATAAACTTACTAGAAATAGAAATAAACTAGTTCTTTCTAAAAATAAACTAATTCAACTAGTTATATTAATTTTCTTACTAAAACTACATTAGTTCTATTAATTCAACTAGTTCTTACTAAAACCAAACTAGTTCAACTACTTTATTAATTTACTTACTAACTATTTTAAAGACTTACTAAAAACAGTAAAAAAAACTACATTAAACTAGTAAAAAACAGAAAAAAAAAGATGGAGGGAGGAGGAAGAAGGAGAGAGGAGGAAGGGGAGGAGGCCGGTGGGATCGGAGGAGGGAGG
>NC_041389.1:695487166-695493176 GCF_002162155.2 Triticum dicoccoides | reverse complement strand
GGAGGGGGCGGCCGGAGAAGGGGGAAGAAGGGGCGGTGGGAGGAGGGCAGCTGGAGGATGAGGGGGGAGGAGGGAGTATCTCGGCGAGGAGCAGCGCGGCGGTGGCGGACGATGGGTTCGGCGCGGCCGGGGAAGAGCGAATGAGAGGGAGAGAGTGAGTGAGAGGGAACTGCACCGCACGCTCTAGGATAAGGTAAGTAAGTAGTATCTTGTTTCAGAGAAAAGCGCTACTGCTAAGAGACGTAGCAGTAGCGCTGGCGGGGCTTACCCGCAAGTGCTAAGTGTGTCTAGCCAACTGCGCCCAGTCCAAGTATAGCAGCAGCGTTCTTTGGCAGAACGCGCTACTGCTAAAGTAGTAGCAGTAGCGCGTTTTATTTAAAATCGCTACTACTAAGTAGCAGTAGCGCCCTGTTTTGTCCAGCGCTACTCCTAAGATGCTGTGTATAAGGTTTTCCCTAGTAGTGTGTAGTTAAACATGCCTTGTTAATTATTTTCAGTACTGCACACTATGTTAGTTCAAGTATGAACTTTTCAGCTCAATTTCACCAATAGCAGCTACAAACTTATAAAACATGACTTAGGATGCTATTAAGCTTGTTGCAATTAACAGTTGTATGCATTTTTAATCTGTCCCTTACTACCGTGCTACTCTCCGCAATGAGATATACTAGAGATGCTGCCCATTGCTATTTTTGATGGATGCTAACCCTGTTGTAATTAATATGCCTTTCCGTGTCCTTACGCAGGGCCATAACGGGCGATGTTGTTGTTTTCCGTTGAGGTTAGCTACATCCCAAGTCTTATAGTACTTTACATCATTTGTGCAATTGCAGTTTAGCTTCTAACATTTACTTGCTTCTTGTAGGTACAAATGTCAGCAGCACTGATCCACGCTTCAACCCGGAGGAACACCTCGCCTCCAATGTTGCCAACTTGGGGGGAGGGGGGCACTTATCCATATGAAGTGCCCCAGCAACTACCTCTCAGGACTTACGAAGTATGAACTGACCTGAATCTTACCAATTCCAGTTGCAATGGCCATGTTCTGTACGATTGATGTAGTAAGCACATGGCCATTCTCTGCTCGTGCAGCACCTGCCTTACGATGTTTAAATCTGTCAATTTCATTTCTATCAGTACCAGTTTCAAAGGCTATACTAGGTTGTCTGTTGTAGTAAACAATTCTATCCATTTTTAATCCGTCCCTTTACTACCGTGCTACTCCTTCGCAATGATGATATCACTACAGATGCTGCTGTTTTATTACCATTTGCTATTTTTGGTGGATGTTAATCCTATTGTAGTTAATATTGCATTTCCATGTACTTACACGGGGCTACAATGGGCGATGTTGTTGTTTGTCGTCGAGGTTAGCTGCATCTCATGTCTTATACACCATATGTTTCTAAATATAAGTATTTTTAGAGATTTCAATATAGACTACATACGGAGCAAAATGAGTGAATCTAGATTCTGATGTAAAATATGTCTATATACATCCGTATGTAGTTCATATTGAAATCTCTAAAAATACTTGTACTTAGGAACGGAAGTAGTTGTATTTTACATCATTTGTGCAATCACAACTTAGCTTCTAACATTTACTGGTTGCTTGTAGGTACAATGAGCGGTACTGATCCACGCTTCGATCCCTTTTGCATATGGGGCAATGACATATTCATGAACAAGCGTCAAGTGAGGAAACTAAGAAAGATTGTTAGGCAAAAGAGACAGGTGATGGGAATTAAGCTCTTTATTAACACTTTGTCCAAGGCAGCAGTGAAATTTAGGATGGTAAGTAATGTGTTGCCTTTTCCTCCTGCCCATAACAAGTTACTCTATTATACATGAGTATCTGAAAGTTTTATCTTTTCAGTGGCTTTTGAAGAAATTTACCGATGATTACCTTGCAAACTACATGACCAGAGTGGAGGCAACTAAGGTTAAAGTATATAATTCATACCATGATAATGGTCTAGAAGTCTTCCTGAAGGCGGTGAAGGATGGGTGGGCGATCATCACAAGGGATTGGACAAAAGTTGTTCGTGCCTATGAGGTAGTACTATGAAAGTCCAACCACTGTTTAGCACAAATTTGGGGCTAACTAATGATATTTCCAATCAAAAATAGACAAAGTTCATGAAAAAAAACTTGATAAAACATTAGCCCTTTTTCCCTTATTATTAATCACCAAAACCAATGGACACTTACAATGCTTTTTTTAGATGTGATGCCCCCTTTATTAAGAGTTCTGGCCGACATCAGTGTTCAAAGAGTCGAAAATATATCAGGGGGAGGTGGTACAAGGAACCATGTCTTGCATAGCTCATGAATAGAGTCTTCCTTTGCTAAGATGTGAGACACTCCATTTGGCGAACATCGCGCCAACCGAACATCGTAGGCTTCTCTCGTATTGAGCAAACCTTAATCTCCTCAATGATTGGTCCATATACTGAATTGTCTCTAGCCTCTACATTGAGCTATTTTTTGGAACGAAGGCTCCTCCAGAGGAGCCCGACTTTGAATTAACAAAGCCATCAACCGGCCAGGAGTACAAGAGCAAACCACGAACAAAGCAACGGCTAAAGGATACAAGGGAGAGAGAGGAGCAGCTTACTATGCTACTTGTTGCAATGCAGAGAGCGGGGGAGATGGCGTACGACATGGACAGGGGGATGCTCGAGATCATCCACGACGGAGGCGACGAAGGAGGAGGGGGCTATGTGGACGGGCAGGTGGAAGACTCCGATCCCACCCAGTCCGGCAACTACCAGCAGCAGCAGTCATATACCCAGACGACCACGCAACAGTCCTACACCCAGACTGGCGATGGCACACGACAACGGAGGAGGCAGACGCGGAGGCTGCCTACGCGGCGGCAACGGCGACGGCGCCTCCTTGATCAGGGAGCAGCTTGCTGGGATTGTTGGTCCGGCAGTATAGAAATGCACGGACTGCCGGACTGATATTCTTTTGGATTTGGACATAAAAACTAAGCACATTTTGCCTTTTTTGGTTGTGATCGGGGATGCGATCCGGCACTGGTGTGATCCACAACGTTGTGTGGATCAGCGTTTGAATTTGAATTTGCTGACAGGCATATACATGCTAGCGTTGGATGGCTGCCTCCCGTATCCGTGTACGGATGCAGGAGAAAATTTACGGCTTGCCCTTGGAGATGCCCTAAGGGATCATTTTTTTTTTGACGTGGATCATTTGGTTTTAGGAAGGTGAGTTTTATTAGCTGTGGGTAATCCACCGATTTATCTACCCGTAACCAATTTTTTTTTAGAACACCCGTAACCAATTGCTAGGTGCAGCTCGGTTAATTGAACTGTTGGACACGCTCTGAACCTTGTGTTTCTGAATGCCTGAATATTCGAGTACGTACGTACGTCCCGCGAACTCAACCAAATCTGGGACTCTCGCGAACCACAAAAGCATTGGTTCTGAATGGGTACTCTGGGATTGAATTTGATGTGGGACTCTCGCGAAACCTTCACCGAACCGGACAGCTACTGATGCCTTCCTTTTATACCGGCCATATGTGACGTGAACAATTAATATGAACGGCTTGCGCCGCCTCCTCGCCCGGCTCCTCCGCCGCGAGCCCATGGCGGCCGTCCGCGCACGGCAGCCTCGGGTGCCGCCCGGGTACCACGGCCACCACGTCGCTAGACCTGCCATCCGTCCACGACACTACTGCGCTTCGCCGTCTAGCCCGACCACACTGACCCGCTTGGGCTCCCGTTGGTACCACGACCCACGGAAGGTCGCCGCGTCGGTGTCCGTCGTCGCTGCCGCCATATGCTACCAGTCCCTCGAGGTGATTCCATGGACCAACCGCGCGCACTTCATCTTCCTGTCCCCTCAGTCGGAGCGAGCGCACGGACTCGCCGAGTTCGCCGACTACAAGCAGGAAGTGGCCTCCAAAATCCTCGGCCCGCGCCACCCTCACAGCGTCCGCGCCCGTCGCATCGCCGAGAGGATCATCCACGCCGGCATCGACGACACTGTCATCCTCCGCGTCGCCAGCAACCGGCACAAGGGAAAGGCATGGCTACCTCCGCCTCAGACGAGGCATCTCCATGGGCTCGATTGGGAGGTGATCGTGGTGGACCATAAGGGCAACACCGGCGCGTACTGCACGCGCGGCGGTAAAATCGTACTGTACACGGGATTGCTAGACCACTTCAAGACCGATGGTGAGATTGCATTTGTCATCGCTCACGAGGTAGATCCGTTGGACTAATGAGTTCATCTCATATTTCCTTCATTTTATGGGATTATTTTCAGGTGGGCTCAAATTAACATTCACATCTTTTTCTTAGGTTGCGCACATCATCGCAAGGCACGAATCTGAAATAAGCTCGACCAAGTGGGTGACTAAACCCCTCTATTATTACTTCCGGCGAAGGTACGTCTGCTTCTTATTTCACATTATTGTTCATGGCGATTTTCATTTTCTTTCCGCGGGAACATGGCGATTTACATTGTGCATGTGACACATAAATACTATATATGATTAGAAAAATGAGTGCTCATGTATTCTTTGATAAAAAAAGACCTGATGGTATGTCTTGTTACCTTTGTAGGATGGAAACAGAGGCAGATCACATTGGAATCCTACTACTCGCTGCCGCTGGTTTCGATCCACACATGGCACTCACGTTCTTTAATAAGAATGCAAGGCTGGTACAATTTCAAACATTCAAAGAGTACTATCTCTCCTCTCATCCTCCATACCAGAGAAGATTGCAATTTTTATCGCAGCCGAAGATCATGAAGACGGCACTTGAACTATATAGAGAAGCCACTTCCATTAAAGATAGTATAAAGCGATAGGTACCAGGCGTTTTATGGAGATATCAAGCAGAGATGAATCAAGATTTGACATAGTCCGGTTTCCATTTTGAGTTCTTTACAGTGTCCCCAAAGTTAATATGGGCCATCCATGTATGCAATCCAACGGTTAAAATTCATCTGGTAATGCGACACAATTCTACGAGAGTACCATCACCTAAGAGGGTACCTTCGTTCCAAGGGTAAAGTTGTAGCTTTGATTGAACAATTGTGTAGTGGGGAACTAAATTGAATAACAGAGGAAATTTACCAGTTTTTTATTTGATTTGTGATTATGGTCATGGGGGAATTGTGTTTGATTGATGATTCCTTCCACTAAACACTAGATCACCATTCGTTTGTTAAACACAATTCTTTTCGTGTTTGATCTTGTGGCCGACACAAACAATTTTGACAAGCTTATGAGAGATCCTCGTGCAGCTTCTCGATGTCCCATGTTCTTGTGGCCGACACAAATAATTTTGACTCCAAAACATGAGCGGTAAGTGATTCCATGCACATCGGTCTTAGCATATGATCCCGTGGTAAGTTTTCTTGCATGATCCTGGTATTCCTTGGCGTAGTACATCACACCCTTCCAAAATTCCTCTCTAAACCTGTCAAGATGAGCTTCCAAGGGCCGCTTCCAAGGACGTTCAGATCGTGCCTTCAAAAGTCAGATACTTTATGAACTAGATCATTCCCCGCGCGTTGCAGCGGCAATTAGTAGCTCAAAATTTCTTGAAATATGATCAGGAACATATAAGACTATTAAACAAATCAATCATCTCTATAAATAACGTGACTCCTTACTGTTTTTATTTCATAAAAAGAAGAAAATGGAAAATAGTGACTGCATCATTGCATGAGCAGGTGGTTTTAGAATAGGATCCACACCATGAAGACGATTAGAACTGTTTTTGGTGTATATTTTGGCAGATCTTCTGACAACAACAGACCTCTTATATCTTGTAGAACATAACTTGCAAAATATTTACCAAAAGAATCATCAGCACTAAAATAGTATTAGGCAGATAACCAAAGCTATTGATTCCCTTAGACACAGCTTCATTCAGTCCACAGTGTTATAAACAGTCTACCACATGCATGGTTAGCGAAAGAATTACAATCTTCAGAAACGTGCTATTGGCTCTTCTTGGGAAAAAAA
>NC_041389.1:695486432-695486809 GCF_002162155.2 Triticum dicoccoides | reverse complement strand
TACCAGAATTGCACTACAGAGTTTTACAGTATATGAAATCATCAAATGAGGGAGATATTCTATTTGTTCTACACTTAAACCAGCGTGTGATGAAGCAAGATTTTATGAGGAAAAAAAGGTAGCTTTTTTTCAATGGAATTGCAACTTCTTTGATAAACTAATAATTAGAGCCATGCAGATTCCAGAAGTAAATACCTCCCGAGCAGCAGTAATCAGTGTGGTGGCAAGCGGCAGAACGAAAGCCATGGTTGAGGAGGACATAATGTAATTCTGGTGGCACATCAGGTCGACGGCTAGCTGTTGCTGCAGCTTGCCCGCACAGCAGCCTTGCACCATGGGCGTATGTGGCGGAAGGGGTAGTGTCTTCCGTCGAGCAG
>NC_041389.1:695485008-695486198 GCF_002162155.2 Triticum dicoccoides | reverse complement strand
CGGTGGGAGATGGTAGCGCGGGATATCTTCAACCGGTTTGAATGGCGGTCATGTAATAGGATAGACGATTAGTTTTCCTATCTTTGTTATGCCAGCCGGTTGTGGCTCTATGGCCTTTTTATCTTTGGCGTTGAGGCTCTCTGTGAGCTAGCCTTTCTTTTGTTTCCCGACTTTAAGACCTTGTTGAACCTATTTTATTTATAAATGTGGCCGTATGCATCGTTTTATGATGCAGAGGCCGGGGAGTTCCCCCTTTTTGAAAAAAAGCTATTTGTCAGGCCTCGTTATGCCTCCAACGCCTATCGCACCCACATAGTGCGCCTGCAACACCTCCGCGAGATCCTCGGCCACCTCTGTGGCTATCAGTGGTGGTACCACCAGCTTCCAGTTAGGCAGTGATTTGCAACATCCTCAACCTAACGCTTTTATCCACAACTGATTGGTAAAGACTTTTTGAACTGAAACCGGACAGGACGAAACAGAGGTAGATGGAAATTTCAGCAAGAAACGGGGAGTTAGGGACCTCGTCTCACCTGATTAATCTGCAACCCACAAATTCGTGGAATACTATTCATCTTCATGACTTCGCCTTCTCTCCCTCCATCCATCAATGACGTTTTGGATATGCTTTGAATTCCGCTTGGATATTATTGGGTGGCCACCACCTGAAAATTGTTTGGCGGTCCAGAACTTCAGATCTGTGTTGGTCTCCTTACCATCCTCCTCTTGAGCTTCTCAAGATCCATGGCAGCGGGCGAGGCAGCGATGATGGAGAATGAATTTGGCCGTGGTCCTCGGAGTGGATTGGGAAGGGAGAGGGGCTGACGAGAGGGATCATCAAAGCTGAGGGAACCGAAGGGGAAGGAATGGCAAGATATGAACCGATAGGGAGAGGAGAAGACAAACATGACAATAAATGGGCCTATGTTATTGGCTTCATACAACCGGTTAAGAAAAGCAGTCATGAAGCTGTCTTATTATCTTAGCATAATAAACATAAGGGAGATAGATAGTTGTGAACTTGTGATTGGCTGGTATCTGATGACATGCCATGCTGAGTTGGACCATCTGCATGTCAAGAGAATAGCTTGTAGTGGGGAGCAACTTCTTAAGAATGTAAGATTAGGTTCCTTCAAGAGCCTCCAGGCTTGTTTAGGAACACCTTGCCACCGTCGCCGCTGACTTGGGGC
>NC_041389.1:695480123-695484998 GCF_002162155.2 Triticum dicoccoides | reverse complement strand
GTGGTACCACCAGCTTCCAGTTAGGCAGTGATTTGCAACATCCTCAACCTAACGCTTTTATCCACAACTGATTGGTAAAGACTTTTTGAACTGAAACCGGACAGGACGAAACAGAGGTAGATGGAAATTTCAGCAAGAAACGGGGAGTTAGGGACCTCGTCTCACCTGATTAATCTGCAACCCACAAATTCGTGGAATACTATTCATCTTCATGACTTCGCCTTCTCTCCCTCCATCCATCAATGACGTTTTGGATATGCTTTGAATTCCGCTTGGATATTATTGGGTGGCCACCACCTGAAAATTGTTTGGCGGTCCAGAACTTCAGATCTGTGTTGGTCTCCTTACCATCCTCCTCTTGAGCTTCTCAAGATCCATGGCAGCGGGCGAGGCAGCGATGATGGAGAATGAATTTGGCCGTGGTCCTCGGAGTGGATTGGGAAGGGAGAGGGGCTGACGAGAGGGATCATCAAAGCTGAGGGAACCGAAGGGGAAGGAATGGCAAGATATGAACCGATAGGGAGAGGAGAAGACAAACATGACAATAAATGGGCCTATGTTATTGGCTTCATACAACCGGTTAAGAAAAGCAGTCATGAAGCTGTCTTATTATCTTAGCATAATGAACATAAGGGAGATAGATAGTTGTGAACTTGTGATTGGCTGGTATCTGATGACATGCCATGCTGAGTTGGACCATCTGCATGTCAAGAGAATAGCTTGTAGTGGGGAGCAACTTCTTAAGAATGTAAGATTAGGTTTCTTCAAGAGCCTCCAGGCTTGTTTAGGAACACCTTGCCACCGTCGCCGCTGACTTGGGGCGGGCTCTGGCCCAGATGAAGTGCCCGAGCAACTACCCCCCAGGATTTACCAAGTATGATTTAACCAGCTCAATCTTACCAATACCAGTTGCAATGGCTATGTTTTGTACGGTTGATGTATTAATCATGTTGTAGTAAACATGCCTGACACGTCTTAGCTGTTTTCCCTACCTTTTTATACACAACTGGGCCATTCTCTGCTCTGACAGCACCTGCCTTGCGATGTTTAACTCTGCTAGTTGCATTTTTATCAGTACCAGTTTCAATGGCAATACTGGGTTGCCTGTAGTTAAATGTATCTTATTTATTTTCAGTACTGCACGTTGTGTGATGTTCCAGTATTAACTGTCCAGCTCAATTTCACCAATACCAGCAACAAACTTACAATACATGACTCAGGATGATGTTAAGCCTGTTGTAATTAACAGTTGTATCCATTTTTTAATTTGTCCCTTTACTACCGTGCTACTCTCCATAATGAAGATATCAATAGAGATGCTGTCGTTTTATTTTCATTTGCTATTTGTGTTGGATGCTAACCTTGTTCTAGTTAACATGCCTTTCCATGTACTTACGCAGGGCCATAACGGGCGATGTTGTTGTTTGCCGTTGAGGTTAGCTGCATCCCATGTCTTATAGTATTTTACACCATTTGTGCAATTGCAATTTAACTTCTAATATTTATTGGTTTCCCGTAGGTACACATGTCAGTGGCACTGATCCACACTTCGACCTGGAGGAACACCTCGCATCTGCTGCCGCTAACTTGGGGCAGGCTCTGTCCAAGATCAAGTGCCCTAGCAACTACCTCTCAGGACTTGCCAAGTATGAACTCACCAGTTCAATCTTAACAATACCAGTTGTAATGACTATGTTTTGTACGGTTGATGTATTAAACATGTTTTTAGTAAACATGCCTAACACGTCTTAGCTATTTTTCCAACCTTTTTATAAACAACTGGGCCATTCTCTGCTCTGGCAGCACCTGCCTTGCGATGTTTAACTCTGCCAATTACATTTTTATCAGTACCAGCTTCAGTGGCTATACTAGGTTAATTGTCACTACTAGGGAAAACCCTAGCAGTAACGCGCGTTTGAAGCCTATCAGTAGCGCGGGGTACATCGCTACTAGTAAGGCGCTACAGCTAAAGGTTAGCAGTAGCGTGGGCTGAACCGCGCTACTGCTACATCGACTTAGTAGCAGCGCTTTCTAAAATGAGCGCTACTGGTAATTAGTAGTAGCGCTTCTACTAGCACGCACTACTACTATTATTCCGTATTTCTTTTTTCTTTCATGTTGTATTCATACACCTTTATACAAGTTTTCATACCACAACAATTTAGAGAATGATTTTACATCATAATGAGTTATTAGATCAGTAGGAGAAAGAACCGTGGACTAGTTTCAGGTGGATGGACATCCACTTGAAACTAATCCACGGTTCTCTCACCCAATGATCTAATAAATATCATCATCATCATCATCACATATCATTAACAACTTATCATCATAATACATCATTGTCATATAACACCTCCTCATGATAATCATTTTCATCAATGAGAAATCACATACAAGTTGGTCATTAGACATAATAACAACTACTCATCATCATCAACTCTCATAAACATATTGTACCTCATAACCTACTACATTCTCTTAGGACCTAAGATATTTTCTTGGGTAAAATAGCATAAAACAAGATAGCCCCTGACTCTCCATTACGGAGAATGGAGATTATCCTGTCTCCAATCCTTGCCTTTCGCGCAATGTTGCTTCCAAGAACCTCCTTACGAATGTCCATACATTTCTTCCATTCTTTGATTATCATGTGTTCACCGTTGTTAGAAACCCGGTATGCACATGTGTGATTCGTAGGACGACATGGCTGTATGTTCAAAACATTCAGGCGACCATTCTGATACATCAAATGAGGCACACAATCCATCGGGATTTTCTGTTGAAAAACATAGTAATAACTTCGTGGTTAGCAATGTAGTTCAGTTTTAGAAATATGCAAAAGATGCATGGATGTCGTAATAGTAAAAAATCTTACCAAGAAATCTCCATGGAAGTTATCGTTGTTCAACACGTGCACTAGTGGCACGTATTCACCATAATTTGGAGGAGTTCGATAAAATGCATTGTAATTCTCAATGTCAGTACAATATGTGACCAGATGATTTTTCTCTTGATAAGTTAACTCAGAGCCATCGGTGTAGTTGGTTCTGTCTAGCTTCTTCCGCACACTCTTTGAATCATGAAAATAAGCTATCAATTGAAATAAGCTGTCATCTATTTTGAAATAAACAATATAAATTACTTAATAACTATATTTGAGGAACTCACATAGCGGAAGAACTGGGAGCGTATCAACAAGAACCCAAATTTCCAAATTATCTTGGTCGATTTCAGGATCACCAAGATCCATGGTGACAAACATACCCTCTTGAAAATCATACATCTTGCCAAGTGCTTCCCAACCCAGGCAACCAAAATGGGATACACTCTCAGAATTGTACAGATTTACCTCAAAATCCATACCATGATGGGTCCTTAGGTTAATTTTCTTAGTTTCGTTCCTCTCATGATCTTCAAAACCCATCCTCTCCAAGACATAGCGTCTTGCATGGCATGTGATAAGCTAGTCGAATTGTAAAAGACGAAAATTACACGTTGAAGTAGTAGAAGTCGAGCTTAATTACGAAAACAACACTTAGTGTCGTAGCGTACCGTTTCACAATTGAAGGCCTCCTCGAGCTTAATGCTGAAGCGCCGATTGTCGTCCAGCTGAGGCCTGTTGCAGAAACCCAGGTTGTCGCCGCACCAGGAGCACTCCCCGGGACCTTCTTCGTCCGACGACATTTCCTATGTTCATAATTAAAAGATTAAACTTGTACAATTAAATATATGTACTACAAAAACTAAATTAGATCATTATTATTCATCACGGGTTGACTATGGGTCTGTCAAGTCTTTTCTTGAAAACCCTCAGCTCACGCGGTGTATATATTCGACCGTCGGTGATGGTAGCTCCTCCTTTCGTTCCCGAGTGCATTACAACAAATTGTCTAGCACATGGGAATGAAGGAGAAGCTACCCCCACGACAACAGTCGGGATTCTTCGTCCTCTAATATATGGTGGATACTCTCCCTCACTGATTCCTCTCTGACATGTGCGACCGTTGGTGATGGTCGTTACTCCTCGTTCCCCTAGTGCATAACAAAGGTCTAGCACCCAAAGAAGAAGGAGAAACGACCCCCACGACAACAGTCGGGATTCTTCGTCCTTGACAGTCTTAAAGTCAACCTGAAATATCATTTAATTATCTTTCTAGAAAATCCAGGCCACTCGATATTTCCTACATATTCTAGCACAAGTCATGCCAAAATTCATGGAAAATTCCGGCATGACCTTTGCTAAAACAGGACATATCGAGCACCTGAAATTTGCCGGAACGGAAATTAATCAACACTCCGGCAAAACATAGGCCACTCGCATATACATGTTTTTATCTACATAGGCCTATTTGAGCAACACAAGATATAAATGTTTTTATCTACATCATATCTTATAGGACTAATATTGACATGGAGATTTGGCTAGTCTCACCTCGAGGTCGGTGACGGGGACGACGGCGGGGATGATGGAGGGGCTCCGTGATTTCTGCAAAAACAAAAACCCTATAAGTTATCACTAATACATCCCGAATAGTATCATACATATAACATCACTAATTGCTTAAACTAAAAAAATAACAACAAATATGGCATGTTCAACTAGTTCTATTAATTCAACTAGTTCTTACTAAAAATAAACTTACTAGAAATAGAAATAAACTACTTCTTTCTAAAAATAAACTAGTTCAACCAGTTATATTAATTTTCTTACTCAAAATACATTAGTTCTATTAATTCAACTAGTTCTTACTAAAACCAAACTAGTTCAACTAGTTTATTAATTTACTTACTAACTATTTTAAACACTTACTAAAAACAGTAAAAAAACTACATTATACAATAGTAAAAAACAGAAAAAAGAAAGATGGAGGG
>NC_041389.1:695477778-695479657 GCF_002162155.2 Triticum dicoccoides | reverse complement strand
GGAGGGAGGGGGCGGCCGGAGAAGGGGGAAGAAGGGGCGGTGGGAGGAGGGCGGCTGGAGGATGAGGGGGGAGGAGGGAGTATCTCGGCGAGGAGCAGCGCAGCGGCGGCGGACGACGGGTTCGGTGCGGCCGGGCAAGAGCGAATGAGAGGGAGAGAGTGAGTGAGAGGGAACTGCACCGCACGCTCTAGGATAAGGTAAGTAAGTAGTAGCTTGTTTCAGAGAAAAGCGCTACTGCTAAGAGACGTAGCAGTAGCGCTGGCGGGGCTTACCCGCAAGTGCTAAGTGTGTCTAGCCAACTGCGCCCAGTCCAAGTATAGCAGCAGCATTCTTTGGCAGAACGCGCTACTGCTAAAGTAGTAGCAGTAGCGCGGTTTATTTAAAATCGCTACTACTAAAGTAGTAGCAGTTGCATGGCATGTGATAAGCTAGTCGAATTGTAAAAGACGAAAATTACACGTTGAAGTAGTAGATGTCGAGCTTAATTACGAAAACAACACTTAGTGTCGTAGCGTACTGTTTCACAATTGAAGGCCTCCTCGAGCTTAATGCTGAAGCGCCGATTGTTGTCCAGGTGAGGCCTGTTGCAGAAACCCAGGTTGTCGCCGCACCAGGAGCACTCCCCGGGACCTTCTTCGTCCGACGACATTTCCTATGTTCATAATTCAAAGATTAAACTTGTACAATTAAATATATGTACTACAAAGACTAAATTAGATCATTATTATTCATCACGGGTTGACTATGGGTTTGTCGAGTCTTTTCTTGAAAACCCTCAGCTCACGCGGTGTATATATTCGACCGTCGGTGATGGTAGCTCCTCCTTCCGTTCCTGAGTGCATTACAACAAATTGTCTAGCACATGGGAACGAAGGAGAAGCTACCCCCACGACAACAGTCGGGATTCTTCGTCCTCTCATATATAGTGGATACTCTCCCTCACTGATTCCTCTCTGACATGTGCGACCGTTGGTGATGGTCGTCACTCCTTCCCCTAGTGCATAACAAAGGTCTAGCACCCGGAGAAGAAGGAGAAACGACCCCCACGACAACAGTCGGGATTCTTCGGCCTTGACAGTCTTAAAGTCAACCTGAAATATCGTTTAATTATGTTTCTAGAAAATCCAGGCCACTCGATATTTCCTACATATTCTAGCACAAGTCATGCCAAAATTCATGGAAAATTCCGGCATGACCTTTGCTAAAACAGGACATATCGAGCACCTGAAATTTGCCGGAACGGAAATTAATCCACGCTCCGGCAAAACATAGGCCACTCGGATATACATGTTTTTATCTACATAGGCCTATTTGAGCAACACAAGATATACATGTTTTTATCTACATCATATCTTATAGGACTAATATTGACATGGAGATTTGGAGGGTCTCACCTGGAGGTCGGAGGGGGTCCGTGACGGGGACGACGGCGGGGATGATGGAGGGGCTCCTTGATTTCTGCAAAACAAAAATCCTATAAGTTATCACTAATACATCCCGAATAGTATCATACATATAACATCACTAATTGCTTAAACTAAAAAAATAACAACAAATATGGCATGTTCAACTAGTTCTTACTAAAAATAAACTTACTAGAAATAGAAATAAACTAGTTCTTTCTAAAAATAAACTAATTCAACTAGTTATATTAATTTTCTTACTAAAAATACATTAGTTCTATTAATTCAACTAGTTCTTACTAAAACCAAACTAGTTCAACTACTTTATTAATTTACTTACTAACTATTTTAAAGACTTACTAAAAACAGTAAAAAAACTACATTAAACTAGTAAAAAACAGAAAAAAAAGATGGAGGGAGGAGGAAGAAGGAGAGAGGAGGAAGGGGAGGAGGCCGGTGGGATCGGAGGAGGGAGG
>NC_041389.1:695465085-695477161 GCF_002162155.2 Triticum dicoccoides | reverse complement strand
AGGGGGAAGAAGGGGCGGTGGGAGGAGGGCAGCTGGAGGATGAGGGGGGAGGAGGGAGTATCTCGGCGAGGAGCAGCGCGGCGGTGGCGGACGATGGGTTCGGCGCGGCCGGGGGAGAGCGAATGAGAGGGAGAGAGTGAGTGAGAGGGAACTGCACCGCACGCTCTAGGATAAGGTAAGTAAGTAGTATCTTGTTTCAGAGAAAAGCGCTACTGCTAAGAGACGTAGCAGTAGCGCTGGCGGGGCTTACCCGCTAGTGCTAAGTGTGTCTAGCCAACTGCGCCCAGTCCAAGTATAGCAGCAGCGTTCTTTGGCAGAACGCGCTACTGCTAAAGTAGTAGCAGTAGTGCGGTTTATTTAAAATCGCTACTACTAAGTAGCAGTAGCGCCCTGTTTTGTCTAGCGCTACTCCTAAGATGTTGTGTATAAGGTTTTCCCTAGTAGTGTGTAGTTAAACATGCCTTGTTAATTATTTTCAGTACTGCACACTATGTTAGTTCAAGTATGAACTTTTCAGCTCAATTTCACCAATAGCAGCTACAAACTTATAAAACATGACTTAGGATGCTATTAAGCTTGTTGCAATTAACAGTTGTATGCATTTTTAATCTGTCCCTTACTATCGTGCTACTCTCCGCAATGAGATATACTAGAGATGCTGCCCATTGCTATTTTTGGTGGATGCTAACCCTGTTGTAATTAACATGCCTTTCCGTGTCCTTACGCAAGGCCATAACGGGCGATGTTGTTTTTTTCCGTTGAGGTTAGCTACATCCCAAGTCTTATAGTACTTTACATCATTTGTGCAATTGCAGTTTAGCTTCTAACATTTACATGCTTCTTGTAGGTACAAATGTCAGCAGCACTGATCCACGCTTCAACCCGGAGGAACACCTCGCCTCCAATGTTGCCAACTTGGGGGGGGGGGCTCTTATCCATATGAAGTGCCCCAGCAACTACCTCTCAGGACTTACCAAGTATGAACTGACCTGAATATTACCAATTCCAGTTGCAATGGCCATGTTCTGTACGATTGATGTAGTAAGCACATGGCCATTCTCTGCTCTAGCAGCACCTGCCTTACGATGTTTAAATCTGTCAATTTCATTTCTATCAGTACCAGTTTCAAAGGCTATACTAGGTTGTCTGTTGTAGTAAACAATTCTATCCATTTTTAATCCGTCCCTTTACTACCGTGCTACTCTTTCGCAATGATGATATCACTACAGATGCTGCTGTTTTATTACCATTTGCTATTTTTGGTGGATGTTAATCCTATTGTAGTTAATATTGCATTTCCATGTACTTTCACATGGCTACAATGGGCGATGTTGTTGTTTGTCGTCGAGGTTAGCTGTATCTCATGTCTTATACACCATATGTTTCTAAATATAAGTATTTTTAGAGATTTCTATATAGACTACATACGGAGCAAAATGAGTGAATCTAGATTCTGATGTAAAATATGTCTATATACATCCGTATGTAGTTCATATTGAAATCTCTAAAAATACTTGTACTTAGGAACGGAAGTAGTTGTATTTTACATCATTTGTGCAATCACAGCTTAGCTTCTAACATTTACTGGTTGCTTGTAGGTACAATGAGCGGTACTGATCCACGCTTCGATCCCTTTTGCATATGGGGCAATGACATATTCATGAACAAGCGTCAAGTGAGGAAACTAAGAAAGATTGTTAGGCAAAAGAGACAGGTGATGGGAATTAAGCTCTTTATTAACACTTTGTCCAAGGCAGCAGTGAAATTTAGGATGGTAAGTAATGTGTTGCCTTTTCCTCCTGCCCATAACAAGTTACTCTATTATACATGAGTATCTAAAAGTTTTATCTTTTCAGTGGCTTTTGAAGCAATTTACCGATGATTACCTTGCAAACTACATGACCAGAGTGGAGGCAACTAAGGTTAAAGTATATAATTCATACCATGATAATGGTCTAGAAGTCTTCCTGAAGGCGGTGAAGGATGGGTGGGCGATCATCACAAGGGATTGGACAAAAGTTGTTCGTGCCTATGAGGTAGTACTATGAAAGTCCAACCACTGTTTAGCACAAATTTGGGGCTAACTAATGATATTTCCAATCAAAAATAGACAAAGTTCATGAAAAAAAACTTGATAAAACATTAGCCCTTTTTCCCTTATTATTAATCACCAAAACCAATGGACGCTTACAATGCTTTTTTTAGATGTGATGCCCCCTTTATTAAGAGTTCTGGCCGACATCAGTGTTCAAAGAGTCGAAAATATATCAGGGGGAGGTGGTACAAGGAACCATGTCTTGCATAGCTCATGAATAGAGTCTTCCTTTGCTAAGATGTGAGACACTCCATTTGGCGAACATCGCGCCAACCGAACATTGTAGGCTTCTCTCGTATTGAGCAAACCTTAATCTCCTCAATGATTGGTCCATATACTGAATTGTCTCTAGCCTCTACATTGAGCTATTTTTTGGAACGAAGGCTCCTCCAGAGGAGCCCGACTTTGAATTAACAAAGCCATCAACCGGCCAGGAGTACAAGAGCAAACCACGAACAAAGCAACGGCTAAAGGATACAAGGGAGAGAGAGGAGCAGCTTACTATGCTACTTGTTGCAATGCAGAGAGCGGGGGAGATGGCGTACGACATGGACAGGGGGATGCTCGAGATCATCCACGACGGAGGCGACGAAGGAGGAGGGGGCTATGTGGACGGGCAGGTGGAAGACTCCGATCCCACCCAGTCCGGCAACTACCAGCAGCAGCAGTCATATACCCAGACGACCACGCAACAGTCCTACACCCAGACTGGCGATGGCACACGACAACGGAGGAGGCAGACGCGGAGGCTGCCTACGCGGCGGCGACGGCGACGGCGCCTCCTTGATCAGGGAGCAGCTTGCTGGGATTGTTGGTCTAGCAGGGTAGAAATGCACGGACTGCCGGACTGATATTCTTTTGGATTTGGACATAAAAACTAAGCACATTTTGCCTTTTTTGGTTGTGATCGGGGATGCGATCCGGCACTGGTGTGATCCACAACGTTGTGTGGATCAGCGTTTGAATTTGAATTTGCTGACAGGCATATACATGCTAGCGTTGGATGGCTGCCTCCCGTATCCGTGTATGGATGCAGGAGAAAATTTACGGCTTGCCCTTGGAGATGCCCTAAGGGATCATTTGTTTTTTTTTTTTTGACGTGGATCATTTGGTTTTAGGAAGGTGAGTTTTATTAGCTGTGGGTAATCCACCGATTTATCTACCCGTAACCATTTTTTTTTAGAACACCCGTAACCAATTGCTAGGTGCAGCTCGGTTAATTGAACTGTTGGACACGCTCTGAACCTTGTGTTTCTGAATGCCTGAATATTCGAGTACGTACGTACGTCCCGCGAACTCAACCAAATCTGGGACTCTCGCGAACCACAAAAGCATTGGTTCTGAATGGGTACTCTGGGATTGAATTTGATGTGGGACTCTCGCGAAACCTTCACCGAACCGGACAGCTACTGATGCCTTCCTTTTATACCGGCCATATGTGACGTGAACAATTAATATGAACGGCTTGCGCCGCCTCCTCGCCCGGCTCCTCCGCCGCGAGCCCATGGCGGCCGTCCGCGCACGGCAGCCTCGGGTGCGGCCCGGGTACCACGGCCACCACGTCGCTAGACCTGCCATCAGCGTTTTGATTTTCGTTTTGTGATTTTTCTCGCCCTAGGCCGAGATGGCCGAATTTCGGTCGTTTTTAAAAATTTCGGCCGAAATTTGACCAAATTTTGACTGAAATTTGATTAAAATTTGACCAAAATTTCTTAAATTTGACCAATTTCGGCGGAAAATAGATTTTCGCCCTAGGCCGAGATGGCCGAAATTCGGCCGAAATCCAGTTTTTACGGCCGAATTTCAAAACCCTGCCTGCCATCCGTCCACGACACTACTGCGCTTCGCCGTCTAGCCCGACCACACTAACCCGCTTGGGCTCCCGTTGGTACCACGACCCACGGAAGGTTGCCGCGTCGGTGTCCGTCGTCGCTGCCGCCATATGCTACCAGTCCCTCGAGGTGATTCCATGGACCAACCGCGCGCACTTCATCTTCCTGTCCCCTCAGTCGGAGCGAGCGCACGGACTCGCCGAGTTCGCCGACTACAAGCAGGAAGTGGCCTCCAAAATCCTCGGCCCGCGCCACCCTCACAGCGTCCGCGCCCGTCGCATCGCCGAGAGGATCATCCACGCCGGCATCGACGACACTGTCATCCTCCGCGTCGCCAGCAACCGGCACAAGGGAAAGGCATGGCTACCTCCGCCTCAGACGAGGCATCTCCATGGGCTCGATTGGGAGGTGATCGTAGTGGACCATAAGGGCAACACCGGCGCGTACTGCACGCGCGGCGGTAAAATCGTACTGTACACGGGATTGCTAGACCACTTCAAGACCGATGGTGAGATTGCATTTGTCATCGCTCACGAGGTAGATCCATTGGACTAATGAGTTCATCTCATGTTTCCTTCATTTTATGGGATTATTTTCAGGTGGGCTCAAATTAGCATTCACATCTTTTTCTTAGGTTGCGCACATCATCGCAAGGCACGAATTTGAAATCAGCTCGACCAAGTGGGTGACTAAACCCCTCTATTATTACTTCCGGCGAAGGTACGTCTGCTTCTTATTTCACATTATTGTTCATGGCGATTTTCATTTTCTTTCCGCGGGAACATGGCGATTTACATTGTGCATGTGACACATAAATACTATATATGATTAGAAAAATGAGTGCTCATGTATTCTTTGATAAAAAAAGACCTGATGGTATGTCTTGTTACCTTTGTAGGACGGAAACAGAGGCAGATCACATTGGAATCCTACTACTCGCTGCCGCTGGTTTCGATCCACACATGGCACTCACGTTCTTTAATAAGAATGCAAGGCTGGTACAATTTCAAACATTCAAAGAGTACTATCTCTCCTCTCATCCTCCATACCAGAGAAGATTGCAATTTTTATCGCAGCCGAAGATCATGAAGACGGCACTTGAACTATATAGAGAAGCCACTTCCATTAAAGATAGTATAAAGCGATAAGTACCAGGCGTTTTATGGAGATATCAAGTAGAGATGAATCAAGATTTGACATAGTCCGGTTTCCATTTTGAGTTCTTTACAGTGTCCCCAAAGTTAATATGGGCCATCCATGTATGCCAATCCAACGGTTAAAATTCATCTGATAATGCGACACAATTCTACGAGAGTACCATCACCTAAGAGGGTACCTTCGTTCCAAGGGTAAAGTTGTAGCTTTGATTGAACAATTGTGTAGTGGGGAACTAAATTGAATTACAGAGGAAATTTACCAGTTTTTTATTTGATTTGTGATTATGGTCATGGGGGAATTGTGTTTGATTGATGATTCCTTCCACTAAACACTAGATCACCATTCGTTTGTTAAACACAATTCTTTTTGCGTTTGATCTTGTGGCCGACACAAACAATTTTGACAATCTTATGAGAGATCCTCGTGCAGCTTCTCGATGTCCCATGTTCTTGTGGCCGACACAAATAATTTTGACTCCAAAACATGAGCGGTAAGTGATTCCATGCACATCGGTCTTAGCATATGATCCCGTGGTAAGTTTTCTTGCATGATCCTGGTATTCCTTGGCGTAGTACATCACACCCTTCCAAAATTCCTCTCTAAACCTGTCAAGATGAGCTTCCAAGGGCCGCTTCCAAGGACGTTCAGATCGTGCCTTCAAAAGTCAGATACTTTATGAACTAGATCATTCCCCGCGCGTTGCAGCGGCAATTAGTAGCTCAAAATTTCTTGAAATATGATCAGGAACATATAAGACTATTAAACAAATCAATCATCTCTATAAATAACATGACTCCTTACTGTTTTTATTTCATAAAAAGAAGAAAATGGAAAATAGTGACTGCATCATTGCATGAGCAGGTGGTTTTAGAATAGGATCCACACCATGAAGACGATTAGAACTGTTTTTGGTGTATATTTTGGCAGATCTTCTGACAACAACAGACCTCTTATATCTTGTAGAACATAACTTGCAAAATATTTACCAAAAGAATCATCAGCACTAAAATAGTATTAGGCAGATAACCAAAGCTATTGATTCCCTTAGACACAGCTTCATTCAGTCCACAGTGTTATAAACAGTCTACCACATGCATGGTTAGCGAAAGAATTACAATCTTCAGAAACGTGCTATTGGCTCTTCTTGGGAAAAAAATAGCCTGCCATTTGGGCAAGCAGTATGTTGCCATGCCGTGGAGCAATTAAAATGCTACTCGAAATGAATATAAATTAAAATACCAGAATTGCACTACAGAGTTTTACAGTATATGAAATCATCAAATGAGGGAGATATTCTATTTGTTCTACACTTAAACCAGCGTGTGATGAAGCAAGATTTTATGAGGAAAAAAAGGTAGCTTTTTTTCAATGGAATTGCAACTTCTTTGATAAACTAATAATTAGAGCCATGCAGATTCCAGAAGTAAATACCTCCCGAGCAGCAGTAATCAGTGTGGTGGCAAGCGGCAGAACGAAAGCCATGGTTGAGGAGGACATAATGTAATTCTGGTGGCACATCAGGTCGACGGCTAGCTGTTGCTGCAGCTTGCCCGCACAGCAGCCTTGCACCATGGGCGTATGTGGCGGAAGGGGTAGTGTCTTCCGTCGAGCAGCTGGCATAGGTGGGAGCGACTGTGATTTGTCGCTGACAACTATTCATTTTTTGCATGTTTTATTCCAAGCTACGGCGCTGATCCGTATGTGGTCCTTACTCACTCCGACAGAGGCCAGGGAGCGTTTGGTTACTGAATCTGTCCGGTGGGAGATGGTAGCGCGGGATATCTTCAACCGGTTTGAATGGCGGTCATGTAATAGGATAGACGATTAGTTTTCCTATCTTTGTTATGCCAGCCGGTTGTGGCTCTATGGCCTTTTTATCTTTGGCGTTGAGGCTCTCTGTGAGCTAGCCTTTCTTTTGTTTCCCGACTTTAAGACCTTGTTGAACCTATTTTATTTATAAATGTGGCCGTATGCATCGTTTTATGAAGCAGAGGCCGGGGAGTTCCCCCTTTTTGAAAGAAAGCTATTTGTCAGGCCTCGTTATGCCTCCAACACCTATCGCACCCACATAGTGCGCCTGCAACACCTCCGCGAGATCCTCGGCCACCTCTGTGGCTATCAGTTGTGGTACCACCAGCTTCCAGTTAGGCAGTGATTTGCAACATCCTCAACCTAACGCTTTTATCCACAACTGATTGGTAAAGACTTTTTGAACTGAAACCGGACAGGACGAAACAGAGGTAGATGGAAATTTCAGCAAGAAACGGGGAGTTAGGGACCTCGTCTCACCTGATTAATCTGCAACCCACAAATTCGTGGAATACTATTCATCTTCATGACTTCGCCTTCTCTCCCTCCATCCATCAATGACGTTTTGGATATGCTTTGAATTCCGCTTGGATATTATTGGGTGGCCACCACCTGAAAATTGTTTGGCGGTCCAGAACTTCAGATCTGTGTTGGTCTCCTTACCATCCTCCTCTTGAGCTTCTCAAGATCCATGGCAGCGGGCGAGGCAGCGATGATGGAGAATGAATTTGGCCGTGGTCCTCGGAGTGGATTGGGAAGGGAGAGGGGCTGACGAGAGGGATCATCAAAGCTGAGGGAACCGAAGGGGAAGGAATGGCAAGATATGAACCGATAGGGAGAGGAGAAGACAAACATGACAATAAATGGGCCTATGTTATTGGCTTCATACAACCGGTTAAGAAAAGCAGTCATGAAGCTGTCTTATTATCTTAGCATAATAAACATAAGGGAGATAGATAGTTGTGAACTTGTGATTGGCTGGTATCTGATGACATGCCATGCTGAGTTGGACCATCTGCATGTCAAGAGAATAGCTTGTAGTGGGGAGCAACTTCTTAAGAATGTAAGATTAGGTTCCTTCAAGAGCCTCCAGGCTTGTTTAGGAACACCTTGCCACCGTCGCCGCTGACTTGGGGCGGGCTCTGGCCCAGATGAAGTGCCCGAGCAACTACCCCCCAGGATTTACCAAGTATGATCTAACCAGCTCAATCTTACCAATACCAGTTGCAATGGCTATGTTTTGTACGGTTGATGTATTAATCATGTTGTAGTAAACATGCCTGACACGTCTTAGCTATTTTCCCTACCTTTTTATACACAACTGGGCCATTCTCTGCTCTGATAGCACCTGCCTTGCGATGTTTAACTCTGCTAGTTGCATTTTTATCAGTACCAGTTTCAATGGCAATACTGGGTTGCCTGTAGTTAAATGTTTCTTATTTATTTTTAGTACTGCACATTGTGTGATGTTCCATTATTAACTGTCCAGCTCAATTTCACCAATACCAGCAACAAACTTACAATACATGACTCAGGATGATGTTAAGCCTGTTGTAATTAACAGTTGTATCCATTTTTTAATCTGTCCCTTTACTACCGTGCTACTCTCCATAATGAAGATATCAATAGAGATGTTGTCGTTTTATTTTCATTTGCTATTTGTGTTGGATGCTAACCTTGTTCTAGTTAACATGCCTTTCCATGTACTTACGCAGGGCCATAACGGGCGATGTTGTTGTTTGCCGTTGAGGTTAGCTGCATCCCATGTCTTACAGTATTTTACACCATTTGTGCAATTGCAATTTAACTTCTAATATTTATTGGTTTCCCGTAGGTACACATGTCAGTGGCACTGATCCACACTTCGACCTGGAGGAACACCTCGCATCTGCTGCCGCTAACTTGGGGCAGGCTCTGTCCAAGATCAAGTGCCCTAGCAACTACCTCTCAGGACTTGCCAAGTATGAACTCACCAGTTCAATCTTAACAATACCAGTTGTAATGACTATGTTTTGTACGGTTGATGTATTAAACATGTTTTTAGTAAACATGCCTAACACGTCTTAGCTATTTTTCCAACCTTTTTATAGACAACTGGGCCATTCTCTGCTCTGGCAGCACCTGCCTTGCGATGTTTAACTTTGCCAATTACATTTTTATCAGTACCAGTTTCAGTGGCTATACTAGGTTAACTGTCACTACTAGGGAAAACCCTAGCAGTAGCGCGCGTTTGAAGCCTATCAGTAGCGCGGGGTACATCGCTACTAGTAAGGCGCTACAGCTAAAGGTTAGCAGTAGCGTGGGCTGAACCGCGCTACTGCTACATCGACTTAGTAGCAGCGCTTTCTAAAATGAGCGCTATTGGTAATTAGTAGAAGCGCTTCTACTAGCACGCACTACTACTATTATTCCGTATTTCTTTTTTCTTTCATGTTGTATTCATACACCTTTATACAAGTTTTCATACCACAACAATTTAGAGAATGATTTTACATCATAATGAGTTATTAGATCAGTAGGAGAAAGAACCGTGGACTAGTTTCAGATGGATGGACATCCACTTGAAACTAATCCACGGTTCTTTCACCCAATGATCTAATAAATATCATCATCATCATCATCACATATCATTAACAACTTATCATCATAATACATCATTGTCATATAACACCTCCTCATGATAATCATTCTCATCAATGAGAAATCACATACAAGTTGGTCATTAGACATAATCACAACTACTCATCATCATCAACTCTCATAAACATATTGTACCTCATAACCTACTACATTCTCTTAGGACCTAAGATATTTTCTTGGGTAAAATAGCATAAAACAAGATAGCCCCTGACTCTCCATTACGGAGAATGGAGATTATCCTGTCTCCAATCCTTGCCTTTCGCGCAATGTTGCTTCCAAGAACCTCCTTACGAATGTCCATACATTTCTTCCATTCTTTGATTATCATGTGTTCACCGTTTTTAGAAACCCGGTATGCACATGTGTGATTCGTAGGACGACATGGCTGTATGTTCAAAACATTCAAGCGACCATTCTGATACATCAAATGAGGCACACAATCCATCGGGATTTTCTGTTGAAAAACATAGTAATAACTTCGTGGTTAGAAATGTAGTTCAGTTTTAGAAATATGCAAAAGATGCATGGATGTCGTAATAGTAAAAAATCTTACCAAGAAATCTCCATGGAAGTTATCGTTGTTCAACACGTGCACTAGTGGCACGTATTCACCATAATTTGGAGGAGTTCGATAAAAGGCATTGTAATTCTCAATGTCAGTACAATATGTGACCAGATGATTTTTCTCTTGATAAGTTAACTCAGAGCCATCGGTGTAGTTGGTTCTGTCTAGCATCTTCCGCACACTCTTTGAAGCATGAAAATAAGCTATCAATTGAAATAAGCTGTCATCTATTTTGAAATAAACAATATAAATTACTTAATAACTATATTTGAGGAACTCACATAGCGGAAGAATTGGAAGCGTATCAACAAGAACCCAAATTTCCAAATTATCTTGGTCGATTTCAGGATCACCAAGATCCATGGTGACAAACATACCCTCTTGAAAATCATACATCTTGCCAAGTGCTTCCCAACCCGGGCAACCAAAATGGGAGACACTCTCAGAATTGTACAGATTTACCTCAAAATCCATACCATGATGGGTCCTTGGGTTAATTTTCTTAGTTTCGTTCCTCTCATGATCTTCAAAACCCATCCTCTCCAAGACATAGCGTCTTGCATGGCATGTGATAAGCTAGTCGAATTGGAAAAGACGAAAATTACACGTTGAAGTAGTAGAAGTCGAGCTTAATTACGAAAACAACACTTAGTGTCGTAGCGTACCGTTTCATAATTGAAGGCCTCCTCGAGCTTAATGCTGAAGCGCCGATTGTCGTCCAGGTGAGGCCTGTTGCAGAAACCCAGGTTGTCGCCACACCAGGAGCACTCCCCGGGACCTTCTTTGTCCGACGACATTTCCTATGTTCATAATTAAAAGATTAAACTTGTACAATTAAATATATGTACTACAAAAACTAAATTAGATCATTATTATTCATCACGGGTTGACGATGGGTCTGTCAAGTCTTTTCTTGAAAACCCTCAGCTCACGCGGTGTATATATTCGACCGTCGGTGATGGTAGCTCCTCCTTTCGTTCCCGAGTGCATTACAACAAATTGTCTAGCACATGGGAATGAAGGAGAAGCTACCCCCACGACAACAGTCGGGATTCTTCGTCCTCTCATATATGGTGGATACTCTCCCTCACTGATTCCTCTCTGACATGTGCGACCGTTGGTGATGGTCGTTACTCCTCGTTCCCCTAGTGCATAACAAAGGTCTAACACCCAGAGAAGAAGGAGAAACGACCCCCACGACAACAGTCGGGATTCTTCGGCCTTGACAGTCTTAAAGTCAACCTGAAATATCATTTAATTATCTTTCTAGAAAATCCAGGCCACTCGATATTTCCTACATATTCTAGCACAAGTCATGCCAAAATTCACGGAAAATTCCGGCATGACCTTTGCTAAACAGGACATATCGAGCACCTGAAATTTGCTGGAACGGAAATTAATCAACACTACGGCAAAACATAGGCAACTCGCCTATACATGTTTTTATCTACATAGGCCTATTTGAGCAACACAAGATATACATGTTTTTATCTACATCATATCTTATAGGACTAATATTGACATGGAGATTTGGCTGGTCTCACCTCGAGGTCGGAGGGGGTCGGTGATGGTGACGACGGCGGGGATGATGGAGGGGCTCCTTGATTTCTGCAAAAACAAAAACCCTATAAGTTATCACTAAAACATCCCGACTAGTATCATACATATAACATCACTAATTGCTTAAACTAAAAAAATAACAACAAATATGGCATGTTCAACTAGTTCTATTAATTCAACTAGTTCTTACTAAAAATAAACTTACTAGAAATAGAAATAAACTAGTTCTTTCTAAAAATAAACTAGTTCAACCAGTTATATTAATTTTCTTACTCAAAATACATTAGTTCTATTAATTCAACTAGTTCTTACTAAAACCAAACTAGTTCAACTAGTTTATTAATTTACTTACTAACTATTTTAAACACTTACTAAAAACAGTAAAAAAACTACATTATACAATAGTAAAAAACAGAA
>NC_041389.1:695463495-695464348 GCF_002162155.2 Triticum dicoccoides | reverse complement strand
GGAGGGGGCGGCCGGAGAAGGAGGAGGAAGGGGCGGTGGGAGGAGGGCTGGAGGATGAGGGGGGAGGAGGGAGTACCTCGGCGAGGAGCAGCGTGGCGGCGGCGGACGACGGGTTCGGCGCGGCCGGGCGAGTGCGAATGAGAGGGAGAGAGTGAGTGAGAGGGAACTGCACCGCATGCTCTAGGATAAGGTAAGTAAGTAGTAGCTCGTTTCAGAGAAAAGCGCTACTGCTAAGAGACGTAGCAGTAGCGCTGGCGGGGCTTACCCGCTAGTGCTAAGTGTGTCTAGCCAACTGCGCCCAGTCTAAGTATAGCAGCCGCATTCTTTGGCAGAACGCGCTACTGCTAAAGTAGTAGCAGTAGCGCGGTTTATTTAAAATCGCTACTACTAAGTAGCAGTAGCGCCCTGTTTTGTCCAGCGCTACTCCTAAGATGCTGTGTATAAGGTTTTCCCTAGTAGTGTGTAGTTAAACATGCCTTGTTAATTATTTTTAGTACTGCAAACTATGTTAGTTCAAGTATGAACTTTTCAGCTCAATTTCACCAATAGCAGCTACAAACTTATAAAACATGACTTAGGATGCTATTAAGCTTGTTGCAATTAACAGTTGTATGCATTTTTAATCTGTCCCCTGTTGTAGTTAACATGCCTTTCCATGTCCTTACGCGGGGCCATAACGGGCGATGTTGTTGTTTTTCGTTGAGGTTAGCTACATCCCAAGTCTTATAGTACTTTACATCATTTGTGCAATTGCAGTTTAGCTTCTAACATTTACTTGCTTCTTGTAGGTACAAATGTCAACAGCACCGATCCACGCTTCAACCCGGAGGAACACCTCGCCTCCAATGCGGCC
>NC_041389.1:695446006-695463093 GCF_002162155.2 Triticum dicoccoides | reverse complement strand
AAGTATGAACTGACCTGAATCTTACCAATTCCAGTTGCAATGGCCATGTTCTGTACGATTGATGTAGTAAGCACAGGGCCATTCTCTGCTCTAGCAGCACCTGCCTTACGATGTTTAAATCTGTCAATTTCATTTCTATCAGTACCAGTTTCAATGGCTATACTAGGTTGTCTGTTGTAGTAAACAATTCTATCCATTTTTTAATCCGTCCCTTTACTACCGTGCTACTCTTTCGCAATGATGATATCACTACCGATGTTGCCGTTTTATTACCATTTGCTAGTTTTGGTGGATGTTAATCCTGTTGTAGTTAATATTGCATTTCCATGTACATACACGGGGCTACAATGGGCGATGTTGTTGTTTGTCGTCGAGGTTAGCTGCATCTCATGTCTTATACACCATATGTTTCTAAATATAAGTATTTTTAGAGATTTCAATATAGACTACATACGAAGCAAAATGAGTGAATCTAGATTCTGATCTAAAATATGTCTATATACATCCGTATGTAGTTCATATTGAAATCTCTAAAAATACTTGTACTTAGGAACGGAATTAGTTGTATTTACATCATTTGTGCAATCACAGCTTAGCTTCTAACATTTACTGGTTGCTTGTAGGTACAATGAGCAGTACTGATCCACGCTTCGATCCCTTTTGCGTATGGGGCAATGACATATTCATGAACAAGCGTCAAGTGAGGAAACTAAGAAAGATTGTTAGGCAAAAGAGACGGGTGATGGGAATTAAGCTCTTTATTAACACTTTGTCCAAGGCAGCAGTGAAATTTAGGATGGTATGTAATGTGTTGCCTTTTCCCCCTGCCCATAACAAGTTACTCTATTATACATGAGTATCTGAAAGTTTTATCTTTTCTGTGGCTTTTGAAGCAATTTACCGATGATTACCTTGCAAACTACATGACCAGAGTGGAGGCAACTAAGGTTAAAGTATATAATTCATACCATGATAATGGTCTAGAAGTCTTCCTGAAGGCGCTAAAGGATGGGTGGGCGATCATCACAAGGGATTGGACAAAAGTTGTTCGTGCCTATGACATGCAGGAGGGCACATTATGGGCATTCCGCTTCTTCAACACCATCGGCAGCCAAAATGAGTTGCACTTGTCTCTTAACATTTACCTCCCTCTAAATATTTTGGTTAATCATAGTTAAGTGTTGCCTAATCCTGTAATTACTGAACATATTGTACTGAGAATTTTATTTATGGATTCGGTGTTGAACCATTGTGTTGAGAATTTGAATTCCATGTTTCATATTTCAAAATTTCCAATTCGAATAATAAATTACAGGGAAAAATAAAATTAAACAGGAGCGAATAAAATAATGTGCACACGGTTATTAAGAAAACAATGTGTGCGATGGAAAAATAGAGAATAGACGGTTCTTTGACACGAAGCATTTGCGATGCCCTATGGACTCACACATGGTTTCGTCTCATATGCGTGTGCGATTCATGGTAATATGGCAACCATTTCAAAACTGTATGCGTGTGTGATGGGAATACCTATCGCACACAGTTATGAAAATGGACACGTTGACGATAGTAGAGGCATCGCACATATTTTACATTTTTGAACTGTGTGTGATAACGTTCCTATCGCAAACACATCAGTAGATTAAGTGTTTGTGATGTTCATTTTTTTCACACGACTATAGTGGCGTAATCGTTTCGGATGTCTCTCGGATCAGAAACGTAACATCGAGACGTAACGTGTGGGACTGACATGACCTCTCATATGTTTATTCCATGACGATCGTCAATAGTCGCTCGCCTATACTCGACGGTTTCTGATTTGTGTGGGAAGGACCCCCCCCTCCCTATCGACCACACTCACTAGGCGACGGTTTAAAACTCGGTAGCGGAAAGAGGTAATACGTCCATTTTGCATCATGTTTTCTTGCTGTTATTTATGATGTTTTTATCCATAATAATGCTTTTTGGAGTAATTCTAATGCCTTTTCTCTCATAATTTGCAAGGTACACACCAAGAGGGAGAATTCTTGCAGCTGGAAATCTGGACCTGAAAAAGCTACGGCAGGCTACCTATTCTGCACAACTCCAAACAAGCTAAAACTTCACGGAGAATTTTAATGGAATATTTAAGAAATATTGGAGCAAATAACTACCAGAGGGGGCCCACCAGGAGGGCACCACTAAGGATGGCAATTTTACCATGGACATGGATATCCATGGATATCCAACCCGAATGGATAGGGTTTGGATATGCTTTTCTGTCCATGGGCAGCGCCCAAACCCGAGCCGATTGCTCGTGGATAGGGCATGGATATAATCTTGTACCCATGGGTATATCCAAACCCGACCCAATAGTATGGCTTAATGGGCAAAAATCAGCTATCCCTACCCCACAGTTACATGTCCCAGTGCAATCTTACACTTTGTTATCCAAAACATGCAAAGGAAATTACACAATCCCCGTCATAACTTTTATTAGTTGACATTCAATACCCTCTGTAACATACCCCAACGCCCTTTCCTTATTTTTATCTCCTTGTTAACTGACTCGTCATTCTCATCTGTTAGAAAAATACTAAATGATCTTATGTTGTTAGTGGAGGTTGATTTACCATAAGTGAAGCCTAGCATGCCACGAAGTGAAGAATGGAAGAGCTTATGTTAACATTGTGTTATGTCTTATTTATATGTCTAGAGAGGACCCAATGGATATTCAGTGGGTACGGATATCCATCGGGTTTGGACATGGACACAATTTTTCACCCGCGGATTTTTTCATGGGTGGGCAAAGACTGTCTTCATGGATATGGATATGGATTTGATATCGTTCAACCCGATCCAAACCCAACCCATTGCCATCCTTAGGCACAACCCACCTGGGCGCGCCAGGGAGCCCAGGCGCGCCCTGGTGGGTTGTGCCCTCCTCGGCCCACATCCGGTGCCCATCTTCTGGTATATAAGTCATTTTGACCTATAAGAAATAAGGAGAGGGCTTTAGGGACGGAACGCCTCCGTCTCGATGCGGAACTTGGGCAGGAGCACTTTTGCCCTCCGGCGGAGCGATTTCACCGGGGGAACTTCCCTCCCGGAGGGGAAAATCATCATCATCGTCATCACCAACAACTCTCCCATCTTGGGAGGGCAATCTCCATCAACATCTTCAACAGCACCATCTCATCTCAAATCCTAGTTCATCTCGTGTATTCAATCTTGTTACCGGAACTATAGATTGGTGCTTGTGGCTGACTAGTAGTGTTGATTACATCTTGTAGTTGATTACTATATGGTTTATTTGGTGGAAGATTATATGTTCCGATCCATTATGATATTTAATACTCCTCTGATCAGGAGCATATTATCATTTGTGAGTATTTACTTTTATTCTTGATGTCACGGGAGAAATCATGTTGCAAGTAATCATGTGAATTTGATATGTGTTCGATATTTTAATAGTATGTATGTTGTGATTCCATTAGTGGTGTCATGTGAACATCGAATACATGACACTTCACCATATTTTGGGCCTAAGGGAATGCATTGTGGAGTAGCAATTAGATGGTGGGTTGCGAGAGTGACAGAAACTTAAACCCAGTTTATGCGATGTTCCGTAAGGAACCGATTGGATCCTATAGTTTAATGCTATGTTTAGAATTTATTCTTAATACTTTTCTCGTAGTTGCGGATGCTTGCGGGAGGGTTAATCATAAGTAGGAGGTTTGTTCAAGTAAGAATAGCACCTAGGCACCGGTCCATCCACATATCAAATTATCAAAGTAGCGAACACAAATCAAACCAACATGATGAAAGTGACTAGATGAAATTCCCGTGTACCCTCAAGAACGCTTTGGTTATCATAAGAGACCGTTTTGGCCTGTCCTTTGCCTCAAAAGGATTGGGCTACCTTACTGCACTTTGTTACTACTATCGTTACTTTCTCGTTACAAATTATCTTGCTATCAAACTACTACGTTACTTACAATTTCAGCACTTGCAGACATTACCTTACTGAAAACTACTTGTCATTTCCTTCTGCTCCTCGTTGGGTTTGACACTCTTACGTATCGAAAAGTGCTACAATTGATCCCCTATTCTTGTGGGTCAACAAGGCTATTTTCTGGCGCCGTTGCCAGGGAACGAAGCGCCTTTGGTAAGTGGAATTCGGTAAGGAAACATTTATGTAGTGTGCTGAAATTTATTGTCACTTGTTAGTATGGAAAACAATCCTTTGAGGGGTTTGTTCGGGGTATCTTCATCTCATACGGAACCACAATTAGCTACCCATCAACCTACTGCACCTACTAAAAATATTGAATATGAAATTCCTTCGGGTATGATAGAACAACTGCTAGCTACTCCTTATGCAGGAGATGGAACAGAACATCCTGATATGCACTTGATATATGTGGAACAAATTTATGGATTGTTTAAGCTTGCAGGTCTACCCCGAGATGAGGTGATGAAAAAGGTTTTCCCTTTATCTTTGAAGAGAAAAGCATTGGCACGGTATAGGCTATGCGATGATGTTTGATCATGGAATTGGAATCGTTTGAAATTGGAATTTCACCCAAAAAAAGTTATCCTATGCATCTAGTTCATCGTGATCGGAATTATATATATAATTTTTGGCCTCGTGAAGGAGAAAGTATCACTCTAGCTTGGGGGAGGGTTAAGTCAATGTTATATTCATGCCCCAATCATGAGCTCTCAAGAGCAATTATTATCCAGAACTTTTATGCTCGGCTTTCTCGTAATGATCAAACCATGCTTGATACTTTGTGTGTTGGTTCTTTTATGAAGAGGACTATTGAATTCCTGTGGGATCTTTTGGAAAGAATTAAATGCAACTCTGAAGATTGGGAACTCGATGAAGGTAAAGAGTCAGGTATTAAACATAAGTATGATCGTGTTAAATCTTTTATGGATACTGATGCTTTTCAGAAGTTTAGCACTAAATATGGACTTGACTCTGAGATAGTAGCCTCCTTTTGTGAATCATTTGCTATTCATGTTGATCTCCCTAAAGAGAAGTGGTTTAAATATCACCCACCTATTAAAGAAGAAATTAAAAACCCAGTACCAGTTAAAGAAGAAACTATACTTTATAATGTTGATCCAGTTGTTCCTTCTGCTTATATCGAGAAACCACCTTTCCCTGTTAGGAAAAAGGAACATGCTAAATTTTCAACTATGGTTAACAAAAGCTTTGTTAGAATACCTAAATCTGATGAAGAAATTAAAGTAGAACCTAGCATTGCTATGGTTAAAGATCTCTTAGAGGAAGATATGGATGGGCATGTTTTTCACTTCTGTAATGAACTTGCTAGAATTGCTAAACCTGATAAAAAAGATAATCATAGACTTGTTGTTGGCATACCTGTCATCTTAGTTAAAATAGGAGATCACTGTTATCATGGTTTATGTGACGTGGGTGCTAGTGTGAGTGCTATTTCTTACACTTTATATCAAGAAATTATGAAAGACATAACACCTGCTTAGATAGAAGAAATAGATGTTACTATTAAACTTGCTAATAGAGACACCATCTTATATCTTATATTTACTAATTGGAGGCACCAAACGAGGCTTCACGTTAATCCTCATTAACGCCGCAAGTTATCCGTACGATCTCCTCATTAGCTAACCATAGCCGTAGGATGAAATTGCTAAGAGTCCATGACCTTTGTCCCACCTGAACTTTTTTTTTAGAATCCAACGTGAAAATCTCATAGCCAACTCTCCATTTTTTTGGAAGAAAAAAATACCCCCCCACGTGAAAATCTTTTAGCGAACTCTCAATTTTTTTGGAAGAAAAAAATCCTCCTCTCCTTCGTCCCTTATCTGCCAGCCCTAGATGTCGTAGTAATCCCAAAAGTAATTTGGGACTCCCAGCTTTATACGCTCTCGCAGCCTCTCTTCCCCGGGACTATTTCTCACGCCCTCACAATCGCAAGATGTCGAACACCCGTAGAAAATATCACTAGGTCATTGTGTGGTATTGGCTGTAACCTGAAGGACTAAGCGCCCGAGAAGGCAAGGAGAATAAGCAGGAGAAAAATTAAATGGTGCAAATCTCACGGAAGCCCAAGCTCCGCGCCATGGCTGGGACATAATGGACCAAGCAATTGGGAAGGTAAAAGGGAAGATGGGGAAGAGAGATTAAGTTGGCTCTTGGACCTAAGCACCATGCAAGTTCGATTGTGGCCAGCTCCAGGTACATGCGTTGGTGGCTGCAGTAGGAGGCAATGAATGCATGGTAGTGGTGGACCATGGACGCTCTAAGTGCCAAGAGGCACATGGCTGGATGCTGCAGCGCCCAGTTCATCTATGGAACAAGCCAAAACAGAGCCCATAGCCACCCTCGGTCAATGTTCGCAATACTTTAGGCAACCAAAATCCATGCCCACCCGGATCAAATCCCCAAACAAGTAAAAGGTATACATTGTACCATCAATGGATATTTTATTGTGATTAACTCTTGACTGCTATTCGTACCCTGATTACTTAGAAAGGGCAGTTTTGTTTTTTTACTTTTAGTGATCATTGTAGTAGTCAAAGACGATGGGTAACCAATTCTGAAAGCACACACGTGATGTCTCAAGCTTCTATACACTAGACTCCAGCATCATACCTAGGCTTCGGATTAGCAGTAAACATGTCGAATTGCAATGGTTTTTAAGTACCATATTCACTTTGTAATATGTCCTGCATCAATCATTAAGGCAGAAAAATATGTGGGTTACGTAAATTTTATTTTCTATCTAGGCTATTCTCATGATTACATACATGATTTTTTTGTTAATTGCTATAAATCATAATCACCAGACATGACCATCAATGTAGTTCTACTGACGAAAAACAGAGTTTCTGTTAATTCATGTACTTAATTTCTGTTCAAATTGATGTTTTTTACTTCATGAGTCCACACATTTGTTTGACTGCATTCTATATAAATATGACAATGAATTTGCATCAACTAGACTTTCTCATCACATATTCTTTTTAAGATTTGATTAAATTTAGTTTTGCCTCAGACCTCCTAATGTATGCCTAAACACTTATTGTTTCGCCGAAGGGTGGGTTTTCCTCTTTTCTTTTTTAATTATTAAAATTAAATATTTTTTGACATTATTTCCTATAGTGGAATTGTACAAGTTGGAATATGCGTGAAAGGTGCAGGGAATAATTTTTTGCAAATATTCACGCTAATTGTTTTTTATTTCCGTGGGGAAGAGTAATGAGATAAAAAATGAGGGTAATTAGCTAACAAATCTATATAAAGGTGCACGGAATTATTTTCTACACTTTCATTGAATTTTAGGTGTTATGTTTTATAGAGAGTTGCATGCGTCAACTTTTTATCTATTTTTTTTCCAAATTATACTACGATATGTTGACGGCACACATATTGTGTCTCCTCAAATTTATTGTTTGAATCCATCCGATATAATTTAAATATGTCTTTTTCTACAAGTTCGCGAGTGTTATTCCAATGGCAATAATGTCTATTTAATTTGATGCGTAATAGGAAAGGTGTTAAATAGTGAACAATTAGGTAAAGTGAATATGTGAAAATCTGCTTAAAGATAAGCCAGCTAAAAACAACTTTGCTACTGCTTGAAGGTTCTAATTATCTTCATTCGTACCAAACCTCAAATTTTGTAGGTTCAGATAATCTTCCATCGTAACATCATGAAGACCAGGTACATGCTTGGCCGTTATCGTGTTGTAGAACCTGTAAATTAAGCACTTCTCTTGCTATGTTATCGATTGTAGTTATTTAGATATGTTCGAGCTATTGTCTTGAATAGCTATAGTATAATAAGATATATCTATTTTCCTATGATTTTGTCCGGGCTTGGTTAAGTTTTGCTTCACTAATATCAAACATCAAATTTGACAATGGTTCAAAAACAATTGTTGAGTGCACAACAGAGTATTTCTACTCATCAAGTACACTAATTCTAGAGACATCGACATTCCTTTTATTTTAAGTATCTAAATATTTAACCTTTATCCCATACAGTATGATTTGTTTTTTTTTAGGTTGAGCCCAACTTATTTATCCTCTTGCAAACTTGAGAGTTCCAAGGTAGTACTATTTTAATAACCTAATCCTTTAAATCAGAATTCATATTTCACACAGAGTTGAAGTCATACTTCCAGTTACCAAATATATCAGCCTAAGTATATATGCATGGTTGTCATAATACCATTGATTTTACCACAATGGTAAAAGAAAACAATACCTCTAGCCTTTTCAGATGCACGGGTTGATGACTAGTATCACCAATTGGGATTGTTAGAGATGTTGAAGTCTTGTGTGGGAAAGTAAAATATCCTACTGATTTTCTTGTTCTTGGTTCCCCACAAGATGACTTCTGTCCCATTATTTTTGGTAGATCTTTCTTGAACACAGTAAATGCTAAGATAGATTGTAAGAAACAAATTGTTGGTGTTAGCTTTAGTGGTGAGTCCCATGAGTTTAATTTTTCCAAGTTTAGTAGAAATCTTCATGAAAAGGAATTGCCTAGTAAGGATGAATTAATTGGTCTTGCTTCTATTGTTGTGCCACCTACTGATCCTTTAGAACAATATTTGCTAGACCATGAAACTGGGTTACATATGCATGAAAGAAATGAAATAGATAAGATTTTCTTTGAACAACATCCTCTACTTAAACACAATTTGCCTGTTGAAACTCTAGAAGGTCCACCTCCACCTAAAGGTGATCTTGTGTTTGAATTAAAACAATTGCCAAACACTTTGAAATATGCTTATCTTAATGAAAAGAAGATATATCATGTTATTATTAGTGCTAACCTTTCAGAACATGAAGAAGAAAGATTATTGAAAGTTCTATGGAAGCACCAAGCTGCTACTGGATATTGAAAGTGCGTTACGTCGACTAGAGGGGGGGTGAATAGGCGATTTTTATGAATTCTTCATTGAGGAATTTCAGGGTGAGGAAATTCCTAAGCGAAGAACTACTTGCAGCGGAATAAGTACTCAGGTATAAGGATAACAGAGCAACAACATAGTCAGAAATGAAAAAACTAACACAGAGTAGAGAAAGCGTAAACACATGATAACTAGGACGAAGACAAATTGACTGAAGAAATAGGATTGAGGAATTTAGAGAAAGTCTTCAGTCAAAGTCTTCAAACAGTAATGATCAGGTTCATCGACACATAAATGAGGAAATGAAAGGGTTGAGGAAATAGAACCAGTAGGCTTGGTGAAGACAATGATTTGATAGACCAGTTCCAACTGCTATGATAGTTGTACGTCTCGTTGGAGCTGCTGAGTATTTAAACTCGAGGACACACAGTCCTCACCATATTCTCCTTGAGCTAAGATCACACAGACCTCGCCCAACGGTAGTGGTAAGTCTTCACAGGTGACTTCCAAACCTTCACAAACTTGGTCACTCGGCAATCCACAATTCCTCTTGGATGCTCAGACCATGACGCCTAACCGTCTGGAGGATACACAGCCCTCAAAGGTAACAAGCGTCGGTTCCAAACAGGAAAAATCTTTTCAGTGATGCTTAATAACTTTGGGGTTTGTAGGTTTGGGTTTGGGATTTGGGTTTTCCTCACTTGAAGATTTTCGCTCAAAGTGCTCGGAGGATGGGATTCTCTCAAATGACAAGTGTCAATTTCTCTTGGAGCAGCCAACTAGCTAGTGGTTGTAGGGGGCGGCTATTTATAGCCTGGGGAGCAGCCCGACATGATAAGACATAAATGCCCTTGGCTGATATGACCATTAGGTGGTAGGATATTTTGGGACAACTGGCGTGCGGCAGCAACGGTCGGATTTGAGGTTCGAATTCCTCAGGGCTATCATGTTCCGCAGTGTGTAGGCAATTCGCACTGGCGAATTCCTAACTCCTCAGTCAGAACAAATTCCTCAGAGACCAGAAGATCTTTGTCTCTGTCACTGAAGAAATTGACTGAACTGATATGAGATTTCCAATGGCTTCACTCGAAGGATTGGGTAGGTGTAGGATTTTGAGATGAGCATCACTTGGAAATCAGTTTCCTTAGTATTACCTCGACCCCCTTTAACAGTACGGTGTTTCCTATGACTCAATAAATAAAAAAACAAACGTCGAAAACAAAAGTCTTCACGCTTCAGATTCCTCGCATGAATATCCAAGTCTTCAAGGTCACACCAATTTCTTCACTTTCAAAGTCTTCAGGAGAACCAAAGTCTTCAGTCGAAGACATTCATTTTTAGGGGTCGACTTTCACTCTAAATATCAAATTCCTCATTGACTCAGAGAGCCTGTGTACACTCACAAACACATTAGTCCCTTAACCTATAAGTCTTCAATACACCAAAATCACTAAGGGGCACTAGATGCACTTACAATCTCCCCCTTTTTGGTGATTGATGACAATATAGGTTAAGTTTTCAACGGGGATAAACATATGAATTGAAAGTGCTCAATATTGAGGAATTTGATTGCAAAATATAGAAGAACTCCCCCTGAAGATGTGCATAGTGAGGAATTTTCTTGTAAAGCAATGCACATTCGAAGAGTAGAATGATGGAGATCTCCCCCTATATCTTGTAATTCATACACGCATTTAACATATCGAATGAAGAGTTTTAAATGCATGATGAAATATGGTGACTGATGTAATGCAGCATGCGTGCATAACATTAATGAGGAAATAGCATGCAAAAAACCATAGCAAAAGTATCAGGTCACCATCGGACTTAAGTTTACAACTCATTCAACAAACACTTCAGAAGAGCGAGAGTTGCAACTTGACAAAAAAACGCCCATATATATAGACCCGCTTGAAGACTAACTAAAATTTCTCCCCCTTTGTCATCAAATGACCAAAAGGGACGAAAAATGAGGACTAACGCCCCTGAAGAATATCATCATGAGGTTGATGGAGGAGCGCCAGCGTTGTTGGGGTCGGTTGTTGGAGTAGGGCCTGCCGCAGTGTCATCCAAGTCTTCATTTTCATCAGTCTCACGGGATGAGGAATATGAGCTGGGCACCAGAGGAGGAACTTCGACCTTCTTGAATTTCTTCGGAGGAGGCTTAGACCAGCCGAAGTCCTTCTTGAAGCCCATCTGCTTGAGATCTTCATCACCGTAGAGATGAGTCAGGACAGCCCAGGTGCGATCAAAAACTTCATTGAGGTAGTAGTTGTTCTTCTTCGCTAAATTATATGTGGCAGTCATGTTGTGAAGAATTGAACCAAACTGACGTTTGACCCATTTATGATTGAGACCCACCTTCTGATGAAGACTGAGGAGAAGCTCACGATCAGTCATCACCCTTGGAGCTGTGGCCTGAGGACTTTGCTTTGAGGCATTGGCGGCAGAGTCATGAGTAGCAGAGTCATCATTGGTGGAATATGAAGCAGCTTTATGAAACTGTCCATCCAATGGTCGAATGCCCTCATCAATAATAGCAGTGGCCGTGCCCTTTTCATCAGCTGAGGAAAATGTCCACTTGAGGACTTCAATAGGGGGCAAGTAACTGCCATGGTTGAGTGTGTCAGCTTTGTAGTTGAGTGAAGACCTTGATCTGAGGAATCTCATAATCCAAGGAGCGTAAGGCTTCAACTCAAAGGGAGACATCATGACATTTGTCAAAGTCCTCATGAAGAAGTCATGGTAGTTCACTGGAATACCATGCATGATATGGAAAAGTAGATTCTTCATGATGCCAACAACTTCTTCATCATTGGAGTCGTGGCCTTTGATAGGACTCAGAGTCTTGGTCAGAATGCGATATACTATCCTCGGCACATATTGCAATTCCTTCACAAGGAACTTTGTCCTTGAGGCTTGACCAGGCTTCAATGGCTTCATCAGAACTTGCATAAAGTGATCAGACAGTTCAGTTTCAGAGTAGATGAGACGCGCACCTTCTGGGGAAGGACTGACAGGCATGGCACGAAGCAATTCAGTGGCCGGTGCCTTATAGTGAGTATTTTCTGTCATCCTGTCCAACACCCATGAGTTCACGTCTTCAGCATTGCCAGTGATGTGCAACGTCGCATAGAACTGAAGAATGAGTTCTTCATTCCAATCACAGATGTCCATGCAGAAGTTAAGCAGTCCAGCATCATGAAGAGCAGAGAGGACTGGTGTGAAGCAAGGCAGTGATTCCATATCCAAATGAGGAATATGCTCATGGTCGAAGAGTTTGTCTTTGTTGAAGAGCACTAAGGAATAGAAGTTGGCCTGGCTGGCACTCCAGAAGCGCTTCCTTCTCAGACGAGCAGAGTCATATGGATTATAGTCAGTGAAGAACACATGATCATTGAAGAAAACATCAACCTTGAATTTTGGAGTCTTGGAGAAGGGATTCTTCGGCTTTGGCTGAGGAGTATTGGTCAGTTGAAGAATAACCTCAGGAATCTCAATCCCCAGAGCCGCAGGCTGAGGAATTTCAGCTTCTGCTTCAGTAGCAGCCTGGGCCTCCATTTCTTCATTAGCTTTGTCATCAGCACTAGTGGCTGGAATCTCTTCATGAATGGAAGGGGTAGTATGAATTTCTTCATAGCCCATCAAAACTTCAGTTGGTGCTAGGGACTGAGGAATTTGTTGGAGTGGTGTGAACAGAGGAGAGTTGGGGTGCCGACTGTCCCAAAAATCATTGTTCATCACAGGAGTGGTGCTCCCAATGTCCACATCCTCATCCTCTTCCATTTCTTCAACGCCGGCCTCTTCAGCTGTGAACTGAGGCGTTGGCGATGATACCTGGGGAGTTGAAGTGATAGCATCCACTTCAATTTCTTCATCCATCTGCTCCGTGGAAGCAGCAGAGGGATCATCTTCAGCAGATTCATCAGGAATCTCATAATCTTCACCATAAGGAACAAGTTCCTTTGATGGCATGCTTGAGAGAGGAACAATATCAATAGGGTTCTCAATAGAGCTTGTCAAAATCTTCGCCTTCTAGGGTGCAGAAGATTCTGAGGAAATATATGCTTTCCTTTTCTTCAGAGCGGCTCTCTCCGCAGCTTTTGTTTTCTTCACTTCTAGAGCAGAAGGAAGAATTGGGCTTGGTGATGGTGTAGACGGAGCAGAGGGAATTGGATCAAATTTTCCAGGCACAACTGATGCAGTTGGCCTGTCTTGTGCAATTTCTTTAGGCACAACTTCAGATTCTTCAGCTATCCTGACTTGTTCTTCAGGCGCAACACTAGTGGTTGCCCTGGCAGTTTCTTCAGTGACTGGTATTTCTTCAGCCCTAGTGCTAGCAGTTTCATCAGCAGCCCGATTTTCATCAGCGGTGTTGGCATGTTCTTCAGTCGGTTGGGCAGAAGCTTTAGCCGAGGGAATCTCAATGTGCGATGGATCAACAACATTGGAGGTGAATTTCTTCACCAGCTTGATGAATCTGACCTCGCCTCCCATCCATTCAGCCTTATAGGCAACAAATTCATCACTAAGCTTTTTGATTTCAGATTGCATAGCAATGAGCTGCTCAGGCGATAACCTCAGAATGTTATCCTTCAAATAGCGCTGCTTCTTGTACTGGGCTTTCTTGGCAGCTCTGGCTTGATCAAATTTCCACTTTTCTTCAGTAATGAACGCCGTCAACATGTGACTTTGTACAGGTGTGAGTTTTAGCTCTGGCAAAGGAGTATTTGGATCTTTGTGCCAGAGGTCAATGAAATCCAGGATCTTCTTTGGATCCAATAGAATAGGCACAATACTTCCTTTGGCTCTAGCGGCCCTTTGCAGTCTATCTTGGACCATATCAGCCAATTCATCATCATCAGCCTCATCATCATCAGAAGGCACTTGAAAAGCAACTTGTTTCTTGTGAGGACTTAATAACCCACAAGTATAGGGGATCACAACAGTTTTCGAGGGTAGAGTATTCAACCAAAATTTATTGATTCGACACAAGGGGAACCAAAGAATATTCTCAAGTATCAGCAATTGAGTTGTCAATTCAACCACACCTGGATAACTTAGTATCTGCAGCAAATTATTTAGTAGCAAAGTAGTATGGAAGTAACGGTAATGGTGGTAAGAGTAACAGTAGCAGTTTTGTAGTAATTGTAATAGTAGCAACGGTAAAGTAAATAAGGAAAGCACAATATGTGAAAAGCTCATAGGCATTGGATCAGTGATGGATAATTATTTCGGGTGCGATTCCTCATCTAATAGTTATAACATAGGGTGACACAGAACTAGCTCCAGTTCATCAATGTAATGTAGGCATGTATTCCAAATATAGTCATGCGTGCTTATGGAAAAGAACTTGCATGACATCTTTTGTCCTACCCTCCCGTGGCAGTGGGGTCCTAATGGAAACTAAGGGATATTAAGGCCTCCTTTTAATAGAGTTCTGGACCAAAGCATTAGCACTTAGTGAATACATGAACTCCTCAAGCTACGGTCATCACCGAGAAGTATCCCGATTATTGTCACTTCGGGGTTGTCGGATCATAACACATGATAGGTGACTATAGACTTGCAAGATAGGATCAATAACTCACATATATTCATGAAAACATAATTGGTTCTAATCTGAAATCATGGCACTTGGGCCCTAGTGACAAGCATTAAGCATAGCAAAGTCATAGCAACAACAATCTCAGAACATAGTGGCTACTAGGGATCAAACCCTAACAAAACTAACTAGATTACATGATAAACCTCATCCAACCCATCACCGTCCAGCAAGCCTACAATGGAATTACTCACGCACGGCGGTGAGCATCATGAAATTGGTGGAGGATGGTTGATGATGATGACGGCGACAAATCCCCCTCTCCGCGGCCCCGAACGGACTCCAGATCAGCCCTCCCGAGAGAGATTAGGGCTTGGCGGCGGCTCCGTATAGTAAAATGTGATGAAACTTTTTCTCTGATTGTTTTCTCCGCGAAAGCAAATATATGGAGTTGGAGTTGAGGTCGGTGGACACGTCCAGGGGGCCCACGAGGCAGTGGGGCGCGCCCTAGGGGAGGGGCCGCGCCCCCCACCCTCGTGGACAGGGTGTGGGCCCCCTGACGCCGATTCTTTCGCCAGTATTTTTTATTAATTCTGAAAAGTTGCTCCATAGATCTTCAGGTCATTCCAAGAACTTTTATTTCTACACAAAGATAACACCATGGCAGTTCTGCTGAAAACAGCGTCAGTCCGGGTTAGTTCCATTCAGATCATGCAAGTTAGAGTCCACAACAAGGGCAAAAGTGTTTGAAAAGTAGATACGACGGAGACGTATCAGGACTTGGTCTAGTGCCTTGTCCCGCAGTGGCCTTTGTCTTCAGCAGAGTTGGGCTCTATGAAGACAGATGAGGAACTGAAGAACTTGCTGAAGCTCCTGAGGCAATTGATATGCCAATGGTCCTTTGACAAATGGCGATATGCACAGGTGCTGAGGACTTTGCCGGAGGAGCTGAGGGTTTTGAAGCCCGAGGAATTTGTGCAGCCTGAGGAACTGGGGCAGCCTGAGGAATTTGCCTTGATGGCACAGAAGAGCCTGGCCGTGAGGGCATTGCTGAGGAACTTGGCCATGAGGGCATAGCCTTCTTGCTCGTGGTGGCCTCAGCAGCGCAGCAGCAGAATCTTCGTTGAATTTCTTCACTGCTTCTTTGGCCTTCTTGGCCAACTTAGCTTGCCGCCTGGCCCATTCGTCAGCATAATCCTCACCACGTTTAAGGCTTGTTGGATCAGCTCTTTGGCCAGGTGCCAAAGGAGGTCTTGAGCATGGAGGGTGAAGAGCGAATTTCTTCATATATTTGGGAGTGACATATCTGTACTCCCTCCATTCTCATGCACATCTTCTTTCAATCCTCTGTATGCGCACTTTGCACTCATTCTTGGTTTCTTTGCCGTGGGTTGCCTCATCAGGCGTGCAGTACCCTAAGTAAATGTCATCAGGGATCTCAAATGCAGTGTTGACTTCCAATTTCTTTCCTCCTTTCTGAGGCCTTTTACCATCTGCCATTTTCTTCAGCTGAGGAATTTGAACAATAGAGTTCTCTGAGGAAGTATACAACTTTTCTTCGAGGAACGCTGCTAATGAATTAAGTTGATGAGAACCTAGTGATTTAGCAGCTGACATGTGTACCTATGAACAGAGTATAGGTGCGATAATTTGGAGAGCTCATATGCGTTCTCAGAAGTTTTTGCAAAACAAAACAAGTTTGAGGAAATTGACCAGTTGTGTCTTGAAAAAATTCACTAAGCGTTCTTTGTCTTAGGTTCCAGAGTTGTGCGGATTGTGAGATTCACACAATTGAGGATCATGAAGAAAAACGTCACTTAGAGAAAAAGATCAAGAGCAGAAGATTTGTGCTAGGTGTTTAGAGTGTGGAAGTTGAGGAATAAACACCTTCTGAAGATTTGATGAAAATCATCAGTATTAATAAAGGCAGTAAAAGTAACTTTTAATTACCCTTGACGAAGAACATGACTAACTAGAAGTGTAGATTGAGAAGTTCGTCAGCTCAGATCTTCGACGCCCTAACTTGGCTGCGGAAGACGTCTATGGCAGCGGCGAAGAGAAGACATCCGCTGCCGGCGCGAGTACGACGGCAAAAAGGTCGAGGCAGTGAATCTCTTCCTCATCGGCGATGATGGAAGTAGTGGCGGCGCTAGGTTTTGAGAGCTCGAGCGAGGGAGTGAGGTCGAGCGGAGTAAAAACAAAGTGAGGAGGGGAGGGGGTATTTATAACTGAGGGGAGGGGATGATGGAGGGGCTCCTTGATTTCTGCAAAACAAAAATCCTATAAGTTATCACTAATACATCCCAAATAGTATCATACATATAACATCACTAATTGCTTAAACTAAAAAAATAACAACAAATATGGCATGTTCAACTAGTTCTATTAATTCAACTAGTTCTTACTAAAAATAAACTTACTAGAAATAGAAATAAACTAGTTCTTTCTAAAAATAAACTAATTCAACCAGTTATATTAATTTTCTTACTAAAAATACATTAGTTCTATTAATTCAACTAGTTCTTACTAAAACCAAACTAGTTCAACTACTTTATTAATTTACTTACTAACTATTTTAAAGACTTACTAAAAACAGTAAAAAAACTACATTAAACTAGTAAAAAACAGAAGAAAAAAAGATGGA
>NC_041389.1:695442488-695445439 GCF_002162155.2 Triticum dicoccoides | reverse complement strand
GGCGGCCGGAGGAGGAGGAGGGAGGGGGCGGCCGGAGAAGGGGGAAGAAGGGGCGGTGGGAGGAGGGCGGCTGGAGGATGAGGGGGGAGGAGGGAGTATCTCGGCGAGGAGCAGCGCGGCGGTGGCAGACGACGGGTTCGGCGCGGCCGGGCGAGAGCGAATGAGAGGGAGAGAGTGAGTGAGAGGGAACTGCACCGCACGCTCTAGGATAAGGTAAGTAAGTAGTAGCTTGTTTCAGAGAAAAGCGCTACTGCTAAGAGACGTAGCAGTAGCGCTGGCGGGGCTTACCCGCTAGTGCTAAGTGTGTCTAGCCAACTGCGCCCAATCCAAGTATAGCAGCAGCGTTCTTTGGCAGAACGCGCTACTGCTAAAGTAGTAGCAGTAGCGCGGTTTATTTAAAATCGCTACTACTAAGTAGCAGTAGCGCCCTGTTTTGTCCAGCGCTACTCCTAAGATGTTGTGTATAAGGTTTTCCCTAGTAGTGTGTAGTTAAACATGCCTTGTTAATTATTTTCAGTACTGCACACTATGTTAGTTCAAGTATGAACTTTTCAGCTCAATTTCACCAATAGCAGCTACAAACTTATAAAACATGACTTAGGATGCTATTAAGCTTGTTGCAATTAATAGTTGTATGCATTTTTAATCTGTCCCTTACTACCGTGCTACTCTCCGCAATGAGATATACTAGAGATGCTGCCCATTGCTATTTTTGGTGGATGCTAACCCTGTTGTAATTAACATGCCTTTCCGTGTCCTTACGTAGGGCCATAACGGGCGATGTTGTTGTTTTCCGTTGAGGTTAGCTACATCCGAAGTCTTATAGTACTTTACATCATTTGTGCAATTGCAGTTTAGCTTCTAACATTTACTTGCTTCTCGTAGGTACAAATGTCAGCAGCACTGATCCACGCTTCAACCCGGAGGAACACCTTGCCTCCAATGTGGACAACTTGGGGGGGGGGGGCTCTTATCCATATGAAGTGCCCCAGCAACTACCTCTCAGGACTTACCAAGTATGAACTGACCTGAATCTTACCAATTCCAGTTGCAATGGCCATGTTCTGTACGATTGATGTAGTAAGCACATGGCCATTCTCTGCTCTAGCAGCACCTGCCTTACGATGTTTAAATCTGTCAATTTCATTTCTATCAGTACCAGTTTCAAAGGCTATACTAGGTTGTCTGTTGTAGTAAACAATTCTATCCATTTTTAATCCGTCCCTTTACTACCGTGCTACTCTTTCGCAATGATGATATCACTACAGATGCTGCTGTTTTATTACCATTTGCTATTTTTGGTGGATGTTAATCCTATTGTAGTTAATATTGCATTTCCATGTACTTACACGGGGCTACAATGGGCGATGTTGTTGTTTGTCGTCGAGGTTAGCTGCATCTCATGTCTTATACACCATATGTTTCTAAATATAAGTATTTTTAGAGATTTCAATATAGACTACATACGGAGCAAAATGAGTGAATCTAGATTCTGATGTAAAATATGTCTATATACATCCGTATGTAGTTCATATTGAAATCTCTAAAAATACTTGTACTTAGGAACAGAAGTAGTTGTAGTTTACATCATTTGTGCAATCACAGCTTAGCTTCTAACATTTACTGGTTGCTTGTAGGTACAATGAGCGGTACTGATCCACGCTTCGATCCCTTTTGCATATGGGGCAATGACATATTCATGAACAAGCGTCAAGTGAGGAAACTAAGAAAGATTGTTAGGCAAAAGAGACAGGTGATGGGAATTAAGCTCTTTATTAACACTTTGTCCAAGGCAGCAGTGAAATTTAGGACGGTAAGTAATGTGTTGCCTTTTCCTCCTGCCCATAACAAGTTACTCTATTATACATGAGTATCTGAAAGTTTTATCTTTTCAGTGGCTTTTGAAGAAATTTACCGATGATTACCTTGCAAACTACATGACCAGAGTGGAGGCAACTAAGGTTAAAGTATATAATTCATACCATGATAATGGTCTAGAAGTCTTCCTGAAGGCGGTGAAGGATGGGTGGGCGATCATCACAAGGGATTGGACAAAAGTTGTTCGTGCCTATGAGGTAGTACTATGAAAGTCCAACCACTGTTTAGCACAAATTTGGGGCTAACTAATGATATTTCCAATCAAAAATAGACAAAGTTCATGAAAAAAAACTTGATAAAACATTAGCCCTTTTTCCCTTATTATTAATCACCAAAACCAATGGACACTTACAATGCTTTTTTTAGATGTGATGCCCCCTTTATTAAGAGTTCTGGCCGACATCAGTGTTCAAAGAGTCGAAAATATATCAGGGGGAGGTGGTACAAGGAACCATGTCTTGCATAGCTCATGAATAGAGTCTTCCTTTGCTAAGATGTGAGACACTCCATTTGGCGAACATCGCGCCAACCGAACATTGTAGGCTTCTCTCGTATTGAGCAAACCTTAATCTCCTCAATGATTGGTCCATATACTGAATTGTCTCTAGCCTCTACATTGAGCTATTTTTTGGAACGAAGGCTCCTCCAGAGGAGCCTGACTTTGAATTAACAAAGCCATCAACCGGCCAGGAGTACAAGAGCAAACCACGAACAAAGCAACGGCTAAAGGATACAAGGGAGAGAGAGGAGCAGCTTACTATGCTACTTGTTGCAATGCAGAGAGCGGGGGAGATGGCGTACGACATGGACAGGGGGATGCTCGAGATCATCCACGACGGAGGCGACGAAGGAGGAGGGGGCTATGTGGACGGGCAGGTGGAAGACTCCGATCCCACCCAGTCCGGCAACTACCAGCAGCAGCAGTCATATACCCAGACGACCACGCAACAGTCCTACACCCAGACTGGCGATGGCACACGACAACGGAGGAGGCAGACGCGGAGGCTGCCTACGCGGCGGCGACGGCGACGGCGCCTCCTTGATCAGGGAGCAGCTTGCTGGGATTGTTGGTC
>NC_041389.1:695433387-695438011 GCF_002162155.2 Triticum dicoccoides | reverse complement strand
ATTGTTTGGCGGTCCAGAACTTCAGATCTGTGTTGGTCTCCTTACCATCCTCCTCTTGAGCTTCTCAAGATCCATGGCAGCGGGCGAGGCAGCGATGATGGAGAATGAATTTGGCCGTGGTCCTCGGAGTGGATTGGGAAGGGAGAGGGGCTGACGAGAGGGATCATCAAAGCTGAGGGAACCGAAGGGGAAGGAATGGCAAGATATGAACCGATAGGGAGAGGAGAAGACAAACATGACAATAAATGGGCCTATGTTATTGGCTTCATACAACCGGTTAAGAAAAGCAGTCATGAAGCTGTCTTATTATCTTAGCATAATAAACATAAGGGAGATAGATAGTTGTGAACTTGTGATTGGCTGGTATCTGATGACATGCCATGCTGAGTTGGACCATCTGCATGTCAAGAGAATAGCTTGTAGTGGGGAGCAACTTCTTAAGAATGTAAGATTAGGTTCCTTCAAGAGCCTCCAGGCTTGTTTAGGAACACCTTGCCACCGTCGCCGCTGACTTGGGGCAGGCTCTGGCCCAAATGAAGTGCCCGAGCAACTACCCCCCAGGATTTACCAAGTATGATCTAACCAGCTCAATCTTACCAATACCAGTTGCAATGGCTATGTTTTGTACGGTTGATGTATTAATCATGTTGTAGTAAACATGCCTGACACGTCTTAGCTGTTTTCCCTACCTTTTTATACACAACTGGGCTATTCTCTGCTCTGACAGCACCTGCCTTGCGATGTTTAACTCTGCTAGTTGCATTTTTATCAGTACCAGTTTCAATGGCAATACTGGGTTGCCTGTAGTTAAATGTATCTTATTTATTTTCAGTACTGCACATTGTGTGATGTTCCAGTATTAACTGTCCAGCTCAATTTCACCAATACCAGCAACAAACTTACAATACATGACTCAGGATGATGTTAAGCCTGTTGTAATTAACAGTTGTATCCATTTTTTAATCTGTCCCTTTACTACCGTGCTACTCTCCATAATGAAGATATCACTAGAGATGCTGTCGTTTTATTTTCATTTGCTATTTGTGTTGGATGCTAACCTTGTTCTAGTTAACATGCCTTTCCATGTACTTACGCAGGGCCATAACGGGCGATGTTGTTGTTTGCCGTTGAGGTTAGCTGCATCCCATGTCTTACAGTATTTTACACCATTTGTGCAATTGCAATTTAACTTCTAATATTTATTGGTTTCCCGTAGGTACACATGTCAGTGGCACTGATCCACACTTCGACCTGGAGGAACACCTCGCATCTGCTGCCGCTAACTTGGGGCAGGCTCTGTCCAAGATCAAGTGCCCTAGCAACTACCTCTCAGGACTTGCCAAGTATGAACTCACCAGTTCAATCTTAACAATACCAGTTGTAATGACTATGTTTTGTACGGTTGATGTATTAAACATGTTTTTAGTAAACATGCCTAACACGTCTTAGCTATTTTTCCAACCTTTTTATAGACAACTGGGCCATTCTCTGCTCTGGCAGCACCTGCCTTGCGATGTTTAACTCTGCCAATTACATTTTTATCAGTACCAGTTTCAGTGGCTATACTAGGTTAACTGTCACTACTAGGGAAAACCCTAGCAGTAGCGCGCGTTTGAAGCCTATCAGTAGCGCGGGGTACATCGCTACTAGTAAGGCGCTACAGCTAAAGGTTAGCAGTAGCGTGGGCTGAACCGCGTTACTGCTACATCGACTTAGTAGCAGCGCTTTCTAAAATGAGCGCTACTGGTAATTAGTAGTAGCGCTTCTACTAGCACGCACTACTACTATTATTCCGTATTTCTTTTTTCTTTCATGTTGTATTCATACACCTTTATACAAGTTTTCATACCACAACAATTTAGAGAATGATTTTACATCATAATGAGTTATTACATCAGTAGGAGAAAGAACCGTGGACTAGTTTCAGGTGGATGGACATCCACTTGAAACTAATCCACGGTTCTTTCACCCAATGATCTAATAAATATCATCATCATCATCATCACATATCATTAACAACTTATCATCATAATACATCATTGTCATATAACACCTCCCCATGATAATCATTTTCATCAATGAGAAATCACATACAAGTTGGTCATTAGACATAATCACAACTACTCATCATCATCAACTCTCATAAACATATTGTACCTCATAACCTACTACATTCTCTTAGGACCTAAGATATTTTCTTGGGTAAAATAGCATAAAACAAGGTAGCCCCTGACTCTCCATTACGGAGAATGGAGATTATCCTGTCTCCAATCCTTGCCTTTCGCGCAATGTTGCTTCTAAGAACCTCCTTACGAATGTCCATACATTTCTTCCATTTTTGATTATCATGTGTTCACCGTTTTTAGAAACCCGGTATGCACATGTGTGATTCGTAGGACGACATGGCTGTATGTTCAAAACATTCAGGCGACCATTCTGATACATCAAATGAGGCACACAATCCATCGGGATTTTCTGTTGAAAAACATAGTAATAACTTCGTGGTTAGCAATGTAGTTCAGTTTTAGAAATATGAAAAAGATGCATGGATGTCGTAATAGTAAAAAATCTTACCAAGAAATCTCCATGGAAGTTATCGTTGTTCAACACATGCACTAGTGGCACGTATTCACCATAATTTGGAGGAGTTCGATAAAAGGCATTGTAATTCTCAATGTCAGTACAATATGTGACCAGATGATTTTTCTCTTGATAAGTTAACTCAGGGCCATCGGTGTAGTTGGTTCTGTCTAGCATCTTCCGCACACTCTTTGAAGCATGAAAATAAGCTATCAATTGAAATAAGCTGTCATCTATTTTGAAATAAACACTATAAATTACTTAATAACTATATTTGAGGAACTCACATAGCGGAAGAATTGGAAGCGTATCAACAAGAACCCAAATTTCCAAATTATCTTGGTCGATTTCAGGATCACCAAGATCCATGGTGACAAACATACCCTCTTGAAAATCATACATCTTGCCAAGTGCTTCCCAACCCGGGCAACCAAAATGGGATACACTCTCAGAATTGTACAGATTTACCTCAAAATCTATACCATGATGGGTCCTTAGGTTAATTTTCTTACTTTCGTTCCTCTCATGATCTTCAAAACCCATCCTCTCCAAGACATAGTGTCTTGCATGGCATGTGATAAGCTAGTCGAATTGTAAAAGACGAAAATTACACGTTGAAGTAGTAGAAGTCGAGCTTAATTACGAAAACAACACTTAGTGTCGTAGCGTACCGTTTCACAATTGAAGGCCTCCTCGAGCTTAATGCTGAAGCGCCGATTGTCGTCCAGGTGAGGCCTGTTGCAGAAACCCAGGTTGTCGCCGCACCAGGAGCACTCCCCGGGACCTTCTTTGTCCGACGACATTTCCTATGTTCATAATTAAAAGATTAAACTTGTACAATTAAATATATGTACTACAAAAACTAAATTAGATCATTATTATTCATCACGGGTTGACTATGGGTCTGTGAAGTCTTTTCTTGAAAACCCTCAGCTCACGCGGTGTATATATTCGACCGTCGGTGATGGTAGCTCCTCCTTTCGTTCCCGAGTGCATTACAACAAATTGTCTAGCACATGGGAATGAAGGAGAAGCTACCCCCACGACAACAGTCGGGATTCTTCGTCCTCTCATATATGGTGGATACTCTCCCTCACTGATTCCTCTCTGACATGTGCGACCGTTGGTGATGGTCGTTACTCCTCGTTCCCCTCGTGCATAACAAAGGTCTAGCACCCAGAGAAGAAGGAGAAACGACCCCCACGACAACAGTCGGGATTCTTCGGCCTTGACAGTCTTAAAGTCAACCTGAAATATCATTTAATTATCTTTCTAGAAAATCCAGGCCACTCGATATTTCCTACATATTCTAGCACAAGTCATGCCAAAATTCACGGAAAATTCCGGCATGACCTTTGCTAAAACAGGACATATCGAGCACCTGAAATTTGCCGGAACGGAAATTAATCAACACTCCGGCAAAACATAGGCCACTCGCATATACATGTTTTTATCTACATAGGCCTATTTGAGCAACACAAGATATACATGTTTTTATCTACATCATATCTTATAGGACTAATATTGACATGGAGATTTGGCTGGTCTCACCTCGAGGTCGGAGGGGGTCGGTGACGGGGACGACGGCGGGGATGATGGAGGGGCTCCTTGATTTCTGCAAAAACAAAAACCCTATAAGTTATCACTAAAACATTCCGAATAGTATCATACATAAAACATCACTAATTGCTTAAACTAAAAAAATAACAACAAATATGGCATGTTCAACTAGTTCTATTAATTCAACTAGTTCTTACTAAAAATAAACTTACTAGAAATAGAAATAAACTAGTTCTTTCTAAAAATAAACTAGTTCAACCAGTTATATTAATTTTCTTACTCAAAATACATTAGTTCTATTAATTCAACTAGTTCTTACTAAAACCAAACTAGTTCAACTAGTTTATTAATTTACTTACTAACTATTTTAAACACTTACTAAAAACAGTAAAAAAACTACATTATACAATAGTAAAAAACAGAAGAAAAAAAGATGGAGGGAGGAGGAAGAAGGAGAGAGGAGGAAGGGGACGAGGCCGGTGGG
>NC_041389.1:695422104-695433031 GCF_002162155.2 Triticum dicoccoides | reverse complement strand
AGGAGGAGGAAGGGGCGGTGGGAGGAGGGCTGGAGGATGAGGGGGGAGGAGGGAGTACCTCGGCGAGGAGCAGCGTGGCGGCGGCGGACGACGGGTTCGGCGCGGCCGGGCGAGAGCGAATGAGAGGGAGAGAGTGAGTGAGAGGGAACTGCACCGCATGCTCGAGGATAAGGTAAGTAAGTAGTAGCTCGTTTCAGAGAAAAGCGCTACTGCTAAGAGACGTAGCAGTAGCGCTGGCGGGGCTTACCCGCTAGTGCTAAGTGTGTCTAGCCAACTGCGCCCAGTCTAAGTATAGCAGCAGCATTCTTTGGCAGAACGCGCTACTGCTAAAGTAGTAGCAGTAGCGCGGTTTATTTAAAATCGCTACTACTAAGTAGCAGTAGCGCCCTGTTTTGTCCAGCGCTACTCCTAAGATGCTGTGTATAAGGTTTTCCCTAGTAGTGTGTAGTTAAACATGCCTTGTTAATTATTTTCAGTACTGCACACTATGTTAGTTCAAGTATGAACTTTTCAGCTCAATTTCACCAATAGCAGCTACAAACTTATAAAACATGACTTAGGATGCTATTAAGCTTGTTGCAATTAACAGTTGTATGCATTTTTAATCTGTCCCCTGTTGTAGTTAACATGCCTTTCCATGTCCTTACGCAGGGCCATAACGGGCGATGTTGTTGTTTTCCGTTGAGGTTAGCTGCATCTCAAGTCTTATAGTACTTTACATCATTTGTGCAATTGCAGTTTAGCTTCTAACATTTACTTGCTTCTTGTAGGTACAAATGTCAACAGCACCGATCCACGCTTCAACCCGGAGGAACACCTCGCCTCCAATGCGGCCAACTGGGGGGGGGGGGGCTCTTATCCATATGAAGTGCCCCAGCAACTACCTCTCAGGACTTACCAAGTATGAACTGACCTGAATCTTACCAATTCCAGTTGCAATGGTTGTGTTCTGTACGATTGATGTAGTAAGCACAGGGCCATTCTCTGCTTTAGCAGCACCTGCCTTACGATGTTTAAATCTGTCAATTTCATTTCTATCAGTACCAGTTTCAATGGCTATACTAGGTTGTCTGTTGTAGTAAACAATTCTATCCATTTTTTAATCCATCCCTTTACTACCGTGCTACTCTTTCGCAATGATGATATCACTACAGATGCTGCCGTTTTATTACCATTTGCTATTTTTGGTGGATGTTAATCATGTTGTAGTTAATATTGCATTTCCATGTACTTACACGGGGCTACAATGGGTGATGTTGTTGTTTGTCGTCGAGGTTAGCTGCATCTCATGTCTTATACACCATTATGTTTCTAAATATAAGTATTTTTAGAGATTTCAATATAGACTACATACGAAGCAAAATGAGTGAATCTAGATTCTGATCTAAAATATGTCTATATACATCCGTATGTAGTTCATATTGAAATCTCTAAAAATACTTGTACTTAGGAACGGAAGTAGTTGTATTTTACATCATTTGTGCAATCACAGCTTAGCTTCTAACATTTACTGGTTGCTTGTAGGTACAATGAGCGGTACTGATCCACGCTTCGATCCCTTTTGCGTATGGGGCAATGACATATTCATGAACAAGCGTCAAGTGAGGAAACTAAGAAAGATTGTTAGGCAAAAGAGACGGGTGATGGGAATTAAGCTCTTTATTAACACTTTGTCCAAGGCAGCAGTGAAATTTAGGATGGTAAGTAATGTGTTGCCTTTTCCCCCTGCCCATAACAAGTTACTCTATTATACATGAGTATCTGAAAGTTTTATCTTTTCTGTGGCTTTTGAAGCAATTTACCGATGATTACCTTGCAAACTACATGACCAGAGTGCAGGCAACTAAGGTTAAAGTATATAATTCATACCATGATAATGGTCTAGAAGTCTTCCTGAAGGCGGTAAAGGATGGGTGGGCGATCATCACAAGGGATTGGACAAAAGTTGTTCGTGCCTATGACATGCAGGAGGGCACATTATGGGCATTCCGCTTCTTCAACACCATCGGCAGCCAAAATGAGTTGCACTTGTCTCTTAACATTTACCCCCCTCTAAATATTTTGGTTAATCATAGTTAAGTGTTGCCTAATCCTGTAATTACTGAACATATTGTACTGAGAATTTTATTTACGGATTCGGTGTTGAACCATTGTGTTGAGAATTTGAATTCCATGTTTCATATTTCAAAATTTCCAATTCGAATAATAAATTACAGGGAAAAATAAAATTAAACAGGAGCGAATAAAATAATGTGCACACGGTTATTAAGAAAACAATGTGTGCGATGGAAAAATAGAGAATAGACGGTTCTTTGACACGAAGCATTTGCGATGCCCTATGGACTCACACATGGTTTCGTCTCATATGCGTGTGCGATTCATGGTAATATGGCAACCATTTCAAAACTGTATGCGTGTGTGATAGGAATACCTGTCGCACACAGTTATGAAAATGGATACGTTGACGATAGTAGAGGCATCGCACATATTTTACATTTTTGAACTGTGTGTGATAATGTTCCTATCGCAAACACATCAGTAGATTAAGTGTTTGTGATGTCCATTTTTTTCACACGACTATAGTGGCGTAATCGTTTCGGATGTCTCTCGGATCAGAAACGTAACATCGAGACGTAACGTGTGGGACTGACATGACTTCTCATATGTTTATTCCATGACGATCGTCAATAGTCGCTCGCCTATCCTCGACGGTTTCTGATTTGTGTGGGAAGGACCCCCCCTCCCTATCGACCACACTCACTAGGCGACGGTTTAAAACTCGGTAGCGGAAAGAGGTAATACGTCCATTTTGCATCATGTTTTCTTGCTGTTATTTATGATGTTTTTATCCATAATAATGCTTTTTGGAGTAATTCTAATGCCTTTTCTCTCATAATTTGCAAGGTACACACCAAGAGGGAGAATTCTTGCAGCTGGAAATCTGGACCTGAAAAAGCTACGGCAGGCTACCTATTCTGCACAACTCCAAACAAGCTAAAACTTCACGGAGAATTTTAATGGAATATTTAAGAAATATTGGAGCAAATAACTACCAGAGGGGGCCCACCAGGAGGGCACCACTAAGGATGGCAATTTTACCATGGACATGGATATCCATGGATATCCAACCCGAATGGATAGGGTTTGGATATGCTTTTCTGTCCATGGGCAGCGCCCAAACCCGACCCGATTGCTCGTGGATAGGGCATGGATATAATCTTGTACCCATGGGTATATCCAAACCCGACCCAATAGTATGGCTTAATGGGCAAAAATCAGCTATCCCTACCCCACAGTTACATGTCCCAGTGCAATCTTACACTTTGTTATCACAAACATGCAAAGGAAATTACACAATCCCCGTCATAACTTTTATTAGTTGACATTCAATACCCTCTGTAACATACCCCAACGCCCTTTCCTTATTTTTATCTCCTTATTAACTGACTCGTCATTCTCATCTGTTAGAAAAATACTAAATGATCTTATGTTGTTAGTGGAGGTTGATTTACCATAAGTGAAGCCTAGCATGCCACAAAGTGAAGAATGGAAGAGCTTATGTTAACATTGTGTTATGTCTTATTTATATGTCTAGAGAGGACCCAATGGATATTCAGTGGGTACGGATATCCATCGGGTTTGGACATGGACACAATTTTTCACCCGCGGATTTTTTCATGGGTGGGCAAAGACTGTCTTCATGGATATGGATATGGATTTGATATCGTTAAACCCGATCCAAACCCGACCCATTGCCATCCTTAGGCACAACCCACCTGGGCGCGCCAGGGAGCCCAGGCGCGCCCTGGTGGGTTGTGCCCTCCTCGGCCCACCTCCGGTGCCCATCTTCTGGTATATAAGTCATTTTGACCTAGAAGAAATAAGGAGAGGGCTTTAGGGACGGAACGCCTCCGTCTCGATGCGGAACTTGGGCAGGAGCACTTTTGCCCTCCGGCGGAGCGATTTCACCGGGGGAACTTCCCTCCCGGAGGGGAAAATCATCATCATCGTCATCACCAACAACTCTCCCATCTTGGGGAGGGCAATCTCCATCAACATCTTCAACAGCACCATCTCATCTCAAATCCTAGTTCATCTCGTGTATTCAATCTTGTTACCGGAACTATAGATTGGTGCTTGTGGCTAACTAGTAGTGTTGATTACATCTTGTAGTTGATTACTATATGGTTTATTTGGTGGAAGATTATATGTTCCGATCCATTATGATATTTAATACTCCTCTGATCAGGAGCATATTATCATTTGTGAGTATTTACTTTTATTCTTGATGTCACGGGAGAAATCATGTTGCAAGTAATCATGTGAATTTGATATGTGTTCGATATTTTGATAGTATGTATGTTGTGATTCCATTAGTGGTGTCATGTGAACATCGAATACATGACACTTCACCATATTTTGGGCCTAAGGGAATGCATTGTGGAGTAGCAATTAGATGGTGGGTTGCGAGAGTGACAGAAACTTAAACCCAGTTTATGCGATGTTCCGTAAGGGACCGATTGGATCCTATAGTTTAATGCTATGTTTAGAATTTATTCTTAATACTTTTCTCGTAGTTGCGGATGCTTGCGGGAGGGTTAATCATAAGTAGGAGGTTTGTTCAAGTAATAATAGCACCTAGGCACCGGTCCACCCACATATCAAATTATCAAAGTAGCGAACACAAATCAAACCAACATGATGAAAGTGACTAGATGAAATTCCCGTGTACCCTCAAGAACGCTTTGGTTATCATAAGAGACCGTTTTGGCCTGTCCTTTGCCTCAAAAGGATTGGGCTATCTTACTGCACTTTGTTACTACTATCGTTACTTTCTCGTTACAAATTATCTTGCTATCAAACTACTATGTTACTTACAATTTCAGCACTTGCAGACATTACCTTACTGAAAACTACTTGTCATTTCCTTCTGCTCCTCGTTGGGTTTGACACTCTTACGTATCGAAAAGTGCTACAATTGATCCCCTATTCTTGTGGGTCAACAAGGCTATTTTCTGGCGCCCTTGCCAGGGAACGAAGCGCCTTTGGTAAGTGGAATTCGGTAAGGAAACATTTATGTAGTGTGCTGAAATTTATTGTCACTTGTTAGTATGGAAAACAATCCTTTGAGGGGTTTGTTCGGGGTATCTTCATCTCATACGGAACCACAATTAGCTACCCCTCAACCTACTGCACCTACTAAAAATATTGAATATGAAATTCCTTCGGGTATGATAGAACAACTGCTAGCTACTCCTTATGCAGGAGATGGAACAGAACATCCTGATATGCACTTGATATATGTGGAACAAATTTATGGATTGTTTAAGCTTGCAGGTCTACCCCGAGATGAGGTGATGAAAAAGGTTTTCCCTTTATCTTTGAAGAGAAAAGCATTGGCACGGTATAGGCTATGCGATGATGTTTGATCATGGAATTGGAATCGTTTGAAATTGGAATTTCACCCAAAAAAAGTTATCCTATGCATCTAGTTCATCGTGATCGGAATTATATATATATTTTTTGGCCTCGTGAAGGAGAAAGTATCGCTCTAGCTTGGGGGAGGGTTAAGTCAATGTTATATTCATACCCCAATCATGAGCTCTCAAGAGAAATTATTATCCAGAACTTTTATGCTCGGCTTTCTCGTAATGATCAAACCATGCTTGATACTTTGTGTGTTGGTTCTTTTATGAAGAGGACTATTGAATTCCTGTGGGATCTTTTGGAAAGAATTAAACGCAACTCTGAAGATTGGGAACTCGAGGAAGGTAAAGAGTCAGGTATTAAACATAAGTATGATTGTGTTAAATCTTTTATGGATACTGATGCTTTTCAGAAGTTTAGCACTAAATATGGACTTGACTCTGAGATAGTAGCCTCCTTTTGTGAATCATTTGCTATTCATGTTGATCTCCCTAAAGAGAAGTGGTTTAAATATCACCCACCTATTAAAGAAGAAATTAAAAACCCAGTACCAGTTAAAGAAGAAACTATACTTTATAATGTTGATCCAGTTGTTCCTTCTACTTATATCGAGAAACCACCTTTCCCTGTTAGGAAAAAGGAACATGCTAAATTTTCAACTGTGGTTAACAAAAGCTTTGTTAGAATACCTAAATCTGATGAACAAATTAAAGTAGAACCTAGCATTGCTATGGTTAAAGATCTCTTAGAGGAAGATATGGATGGGCATGTTTTTTACTTCTGTAATGAACTTGCTAGAATTGCTAAACCTGATAAAAAAGATAATCATAGACTTGTTGTTGGCATACCTGTCATCTTAGTTAAAATAGGAGATCACTGTTATCATGGTTTATGTGACGTGGGTGCTAGTGTGAGTGCTATTTCTTACACTTTATATCAAGAAATTATGAAAGACATAACACCTGCTTAGATAGAAGAAATAGATGTTACTATTAAACTTGCTAATAGAGACACCATCTTATATCTTATATTTACTAATTGGAGGCACCAAACGAGGCTTCACGTTAATCCTCATTAACGCCGCAAGTTATCCGTACGATCTCCTCATTAGCTAACCATAGCCGTAGGATGAAATTGCTAAGAGTCCATGACCTTTGTCCCACCTGAACTTTTTTTTTAGAATCCAACGTGAAAATCTCGTAGCCAACTCTCCATTTTTTTGGAAGAAAAAATATCCCCCCACGTGAAAATCTTTTAGCGAACTCTCAATTTTTTTGGAAGAAAAAAATCCTCCTCTCCTTCGTCCCTTATCTGCCAGCCCTAGATGGCGTAGTAATCCCAAAAGTAATTTGGGACTCCCAGCTTTATACGCTCTCGCAGCCTCTCTTCCCCGGGACTATTTCTCACGCCCTCACAATCGCAAGATGTCGAACACCCGTAGAAAATATCACTAGGTCATTGTGTGGTATTGGCTGTAACCTGAAGGACTAAGCGCCCGAGAAGGCAAGGAGAATAAGCAGGAGAAAAATTAAATGGTGCAAATCTCACGGAAGCCCAAGCTCCGCGCCATGGCTGGGACATAATGGACCAAGCAATTGGGAAGGTAAAAGGGAAGATGGGGAAGAGAGATTAAGTTGGCTCTTGGACCTAAGCACCATGCAAGTTCGATTGTGGCCAGCTCCAGGTACATGCGTTGGTGGCTGCAGTAGGAGGCAATCAATGCATGGTAGTGGTGGACCATGGACGCTCTAAGTGCCAAGAGGCACATGGCTGGATGCTGCAGCGCCCAGTTCATCTATGGAACAAGCCAAAACAGAGCCCATAGCCACCCTCGGTCAATGTTCGCAATACTTTAGGCAACCAAAATCCATGCCCACCCGGATCAAATCCCCAAACAAGTAAAAGATATACATTGTACCATCAATGGATATTTTATTGTGATTAACTCTTGACTGCTATTCGTACCCTGATTACTTAGAAAGGGCAGTTTTGTTTTTTTACTTTTAGTGATCATTGTAGTAGTCAAAGACGATGGGTAACCAATTCTGAAAGCACACACGTGATGTCTCAAGCTTCCATACACTAGACTCCAGCATCATACCTAGGCTTCGGATTAGCAGTAAACATGTCGAATTGCAATGGTTGTTAAGTACCATATTGTGACGCCCCGAGACCGATGTGCCAGGTGTCGTGCAGTTATTCGATGTTGTTGCCTTGTCATTGCTTGCGTGTCATGCATTGCATATCATGTCATCATGTGCATTGCATCATCATGTTTTCAAAACTTGCATCCGTCCCGGTCTCCTCGTTCCTTCCGTTGTCCGTTCTGAGCCCAGACACACTTGCACGCGCCCGCGGCATGTCCGAAATAGTATTTTATAAGTGGCCGGAAAATGTTCTCGGTATGGGATGAGAGTTGACGCGCGGTCTTATTATAGTGTAGGTAGACCGCCTGCCAAGTTTCATCGTGTTCGGAGTTCGTTTGATAGCCCAACCATTAAACTATAGCGGCATTATAGCCGGTCTAACGTCGGACGTTTTCGGTCTCCGGAAACAGTCGCCGGGCCTCCCTCTCTTCTCTTCTCTCAGCCCGAGACCGTCTGCACAGCTCACTACCTACCGCCAGGTCCAACCTAACCTCTCTTGCCGGCTCGCAGCACCCTCGTGTGCGTGTCCGAAACTTGCCCGAACCCGAACCGGTCTGTCATTACCGTTGGGTCCGGATCATCCCCTAACATCTACAAAATATCTCCGTTTTCTTATTTGGACTCTCTAGCCTATTTTTTTCGCCATCCGATTACGATCGGAGGGACCAAATACCCCCTATCCAAAATTCACTTGTGTTATATAAAGCCTAACCCTAGAATCTAGGCACCTGTCCCATCCTTCCATTCCCTCCGCCGCCACCCGACCAAAACCCTCTCGGGATCCCCTCCCGATCCTTCTCCACCCAACCAGCGCTCTCCCTCCTCCTCGTTCCAGATCCCCTCGCCCTCCTTCCTCGTTCGATCCCCTGCCTCATCTTGCCCGATCCAATCCATCGAGCGCCTCCTCCTCCCCGCTCGATCTCCCCTACCAATCCAACCACCTGCCCGAGGCCTCCCCTCGATCCAACCCTCCTCGCTCTCCTCGTCGCCCTCGAGCCAGGAGCCCCTCGTTCGAGCGCCAACCTCCAGCAACCCCGAGCATCCAACTCCTCCTGTGGCGCCCGTCCTTTTGTCCCCGAGCAAGCCGCAACAGATGAGTTCAACGCAGCGCCCTTCCTCCTGTCTCTCTCTCTCTGACTACCTCTTATGTTCCCTCTCTGAATCTCTCTTTCTTTCTTTCTTCAGACAACATCAGCAGCCGCTGCTCCCTCTCGCCGGGAACCGCTCCGCCACGACCTCCTCCCCGTCGCGCAGCCCTTCACCGGAGTCCCAGTCGCACCAGGCCGCCGCTGCGTCCCCTGCTTCTCGTCGCGCCGGCCTCCGCTTCCTCTTCGTCGAGCAGGGACTCGCTCGTTCCAGCACGCCTCCGCTCGCGTCCAGTTCCGTCGTCCGCCGTGGCCGTGGAGCTCGTCGAGGTCGTCCGCATGCCGCTCCAGCCCCGCGCCAAGCTGCCGGAGTCCCAAGCCCCTGCGCACTCTCCGCCGCCCCGCCAAGTCCCTCCTGCCATTGCCCGCTCCACCTCTTCGCCCGGTCTCCCCTCCTCGCCGTTGACCGCGCCGGAGTCCTCAGCGCCGCCGTGCCTGCTACTTGCTCCGTCGACTCGAGCCCCTCGTCGTCCCGCGCCGCTGTCGTCTTCACGAACTGCACCGAGCGCAGTCGAGCTCTGCTTCCCCTGCGCGAGCTCCCTCCTGTTCGTTCAGATCGAGCAGCAGCAGGTCGACGCCCGCGTTGACTGCGCCTCGCCCGCAAGCGACCGCCAGGTGGGCTCCAAGGCCCGGTTGCGCCCCCCAGCCGGCCTCCCGTGCCAGATCGCGTGGCCCAGCGCGCCTTCGCGCCTAGCCAGCCTCCTCCAGCAACGGGCCGAAGCCCATGGGTGAGGCCATCCCCCAGCGCCCCCTCCTCTTGTTTTTTTTTACTCTTGTTGGGCTGCCCAGTGCACTGTTCAGATTCAGCCCGATCATGTTTTTTTCTCGTTCTGTGAATTTGTCCATTTATTCCAGGGATTGCCAGTTTTGCAAAATAGTCCCCCTAGATCATGCATTTAATAACTCCCTAACCGTGCATCGGATTAAAATGTTTTCTATATGAAACTTGCTCAGATTTTTGTGTAGATTAATAATATCCAACTTTCATCTATGTTTAAAATGTTTAAAATGTTGTTTGCATTAATTTGCTCCTATGCCATGTTAAAATGATTTAATTCATAACTATATAACCGTAACTCCGATTTTAATAAATTATATATGTAAATGGGGTAGAAAAATGTCTAGTTTTACATGGTGCACTCATCTTGCATGTTTAACAACTCTAAAATATTGTTGAGGGCAGAACAGTACCAAATCTAAAATATGCTATGGGGATTTACCGGAATTGTTGTTCGTTACTTCCGGCCTCATTTAAACTTGCCTAGATAGGTAGTTTCGTTGTGCTTCACCTCTTGCCATGTTAATCAACATTTAATATTGAGGGGTACATAAACGAGATCGAACTAAATAATTGATGTGGTGTTCCGTCAACATGCACCTCGTTGCATATTGAGCTCCACTTAACTTGTAGTATTGTTTGTTGCACTTTGCCATGCCATGCCTCATTAAACCGGACATGCATCATACTCGTTTGTGCATCATGCCATGTTGATGTGTTGGTTATTTACTATGTTGTGTGCTTCTTTTCCGGTGATTGCTTCTTCGGGTTGGTTCCGATAACGTCGCGTTTGTGAGGATCCGTTCAACTACGTCCGTTTGTCTCCTTCATGGACTCGTTCTTCTTCCTTGTGGGATTTCAGGCAAGATGATCATACCCTCGAAATCACTACTATCTTTGCTATGCTAGTTTGCTTGCTCTTTTGCCATGCCAATGCTATGATGCCTACCATTTGCTTGTCAGCCTCCCAAATTGCCATGTCAAACCTCTAACCCACCATGTCCTAGCAAACCGTTGATTGGCTATGTTACCGCTTTGCTCAGCCCCTCTTATAGCGTTGTTAGTTGCAGGTGAAGATTGAAGTTTGTTCCTTGTTGGAACATGGAGATGTTGTTCCTTGTTGGAACATGTTTACTTGTTGGGATATCACAATATATCTTACTTAATTAATGCATCTATATACTTGGTAAAGGGTGGAAGGCTCGGCCTTATGCCTGGTGTTTTGTTCCACTCTTGCCGCCCTAGTTTCCGTCATATCGGTGTTATGTTCCCGGATTTTGCGTCCCTTACGCGGTTGGGCTATAATGGGAACCCCTTGACAGTTCGCCTTAAGTAAAGCTCTTCCAGCAATGCCCAACATTGGTTTTACCATTCGCCACCTAGCTTTTTCTTTCCCTTGGGTCGGCCAGCCCGAGGGTCATCTTTATTTT
>NC_041389.1:695360345-695421792 GCF_002162155.2 Triticum dicoccoides | reverse complement strand
ATGGGAACCCCTTGACAGTTCGCCTTAAGTAAAGCTCTTCCAGCAATGCCCAACATTGGTTTTACCATTTGCCACCTAGCCTTTTCTTTTCCCTTGGGAGTCGCGCTCCTGAGGGTCATCATTATTTTACCCCCCCCGGGCCAGTGCTCCTCTGAGTGTTGGTCCAAACTAGAGTCCTGTGCAGCGCCCCCTCGGGGAAACTCGAGGTTTGGTTTTCGTTGTACGGAGCGCTCATCTGAGTGTGCCCTGAGAAAGAGATATGTGCAGCTCCTATCGGGATTTGTCGGCACATTCGGGCGGTGTTGCTGGTTTAGTTTTACCCTGTCGAAATGTCTTGTTGTACCGGGATACCGAGTCTGATCGGAATGTCTCGGGTGGAGGTCTATTCCTTCGTTGACCGTGAGAGCTTGTGATGGGCTAAGTTGGGACACCCCTGCAGGGATTTGAACATTCGAAAGCCGTGCCCGCGGTTATGTGGCAGATGGGAATTTGTTAACGTCCGGTTGTAGAAAACCCGAAGTTGACCTTAATTAAAATACATCAACCGTGTGTGTAACCGTGATGGTCTCTTTCCGGCGAAGTCCGGGAAGTGAACACGGTGTTGGAGTTATGCTTGACGTAGGTTGCTATAGGATCACTTCTTGATCATACTTTTATCGACCGTGCTTTGCCTTCTCTTCTCGCTCTCATTTGCGTATGTTAGCCACCATATATGCTAGTCGCTTGCTGCAGCTCCACCTCATACCTTTACCTTACCCATAAGCTTAAATAGTCTTGATCGCGAGGGTGCGAGATTGTTGAGTCTCCGTGGCTCACAGTTACTTCCAAAACCAGTTTGCAGGTGGCTATGTTACCGAGCAGGAGACGCAACCAAGCTCAAGGAGGAGCTCGTTGAAGATCTTGCCCTTTGTGTTGTTTCGTTTTAGTTGATCAGTAGTGGAGCCCAGTTGGGGTCGATCGGGGACCTTTTGTCGCATTTGGGGTTCTTCTTTTATTTTGGCTCTGTAGTCGGGCCTTGATTGTATCTGATTGATGTAATGCTTTATTCATGTAATTGGGTGAAGTGGCGATTGTAAGCCAACTATGTATCTTTTTCCCTTATTATATTACATGGGTTGTGTGAAGATTACCTCACTTGCGACATTGCTTTCAATGCGGTTATGCCTCTAAGTCGTGCTTCGACACGTGGGAGATATAGCCGCATCGAGGGTGTTACAAGTTGGTATCAGAGCCTTCCCCGACCTTAGGAGCCCCACTGATTGATCGTTTTTAGCGGCCGAGTTGTGTCTAGAAAAATGTTTTGAGTCATTTAGGAATTATATATCGGAGAGTTTAGGAATTCTTTTTACTTCCCAGTCTCTTCATCGCTCTGGTTAGGCATCCTGACGTAGAGTTTTGACTCTTCTCTTCTCAAATTTCACAAAAAAAAATTTAGGATCACGCGGGTATCTTGGAATCGTTCCGATGGTTTTATGACGAGAACATTGTCTTGGTGCCTCCTGTCAGGGGTTTAGTGGAAGTGTCCCGGGGAGTTGAGCTCTGAGGTGTTGTCGCCATAATTTTATCGTTGCAGTTCTGGAATACCTGAGTTTAGTACGCCGACATCGAAAATCTCTTTTATGCAGTTGTTGGTGAGATAACCCCGATAACCCAGTACTGAGGTGAGTACGGGAGTATTGCCATGACTTGTATAACGGATGCTTTTCGAAGGTTGAGGTAGATGATTTCCGAAGGTTTCTTGGTTATGTGTTGAAGGATGGATACAGCTGGATGTAGGATTTGCTAGTTTGGGTGAGATATTATGCTTCCCCTGTATCCCCAACACCTGATTGCATAACCTGAAAATTTCGGGAGTTTCATAGGTGGGAATTCAAGTAGCTCGTAGGATATCTTTCCGACAGATGTATGATATGAAATTGGGGTTCGACGTCTAGTGGTCCGCCTATTCACGGTCGATTTTACAGTGGTCTCGTTGTGTCTTAAAGAGTCCTTGGCTATGCCGACTCGGGGACGCTTCGTATGTCATGTGCACTGCCTTGTACATGATGGTGCTGTACGATCGAGCCCGTGTAGGCCCCACCACAAAAACTTCGGACGAATTCTCTATCATATGTTTGTTCCGGCTTATTCTGCAAGCCAATCCTTTGTTTTGTTTTATTTGTGGTATTCGAGTTGCTTCGAGTCAAATGTTGAATCCATACCTTTCTTAAATGGTGTTCTCATATTTCTATGTGAATACTAATCCTTCTCGATCATTGAGTTTCTCATTTCAATTCCTTTTCAACCGGCGTGTTTTCTCTCCAAGTGGTTCCGACCATTTCAACATTCACAAGATCAAGTATCAGTTCTTCTCAACGTTGTTTGTGTCATCCATCTTCAAGTTGCCTTTGTTTTTCCCACCCTCCCTCCATTTGTTTTTCTCCAAGGACCCAGATTCTTATTCAAGTATCCATTTTATTGGTGGAAATCTCTCCATTCTTTTCCCGTCAATGTTCTTATCCGGTGATTCTCACGTATATTCTAACGGAGCTTCAAGTTCGTCACTCTTCACTCGTTTTTCTTCTCCGGTGGTTTAAATTCAAGCGTTATTGATCATATCTTTCTCCTCGTTTTAAATACATTCTCATACCGGTGCACCTCATAATAATTCACTTCCCGCTATTCAATTGTTCCGGAGTGCTCAAGATATCTCGAAGATTCGTGTTTCCACTCTACTTTCGTTCAAGTTCTTTCGAGGATGTTCCCTCATTCAAGCCATTTAACTCAACCGGTGCAGCCTCTCTTTTAAATCGTTCAACGGTGTTTTCTTTTGGGTGGGCCCTAACCCACAGGTCTTTTCCCAGGATCTTACCTGACTCTTCTATTTTCTCAGAGCTATCCTAAATTCTTCTCCAAGTTTGACGTAAGAATGATTTATCATCAGTCAAATGTTTTCTCCAAGATCTTTCAAATTCTCTTCACCGTTGGCTCAACCTCTTCGTTTGGATTCTTCCGGAGTGTCTAAATAATTCTTGGTGGTGTTTCTCGTTGTCATTCTCATCATTTGAAGACCGAAGAAGAGTTTCTCTTTAATCTTGCTCTATTCTCTTCAAGATTCATGGTGCTAGCTTGTTGCCATCCTCTCATAATTGTTTTCGATTGTGAGAATCTTTTTCACCCACCAGGAGATATTCAAGAGTCTTCTCAGTTTGTCATCCGGAGTCCATCAATTCAGGTTTATTCATTCTCAGCCGTCAGTTATCATTCTCCTATCTTGCCGGTGCATCTATCGAATATCCTCTAATCAGTTCTTGATCTCTTTGTTCTCATGTATCTAGTTTGTCTCAAGCACCTTCGTTCATTTGCTAATTCTTACCGGTGATGCACCCCTACTTCGATCATTTTCAATTCTTACGGTGGTTCGTTCAACATTTCTCTTCTTATCAATTTATTCATTGTTTCTATTCTACCGGTGGGTCGTTCAAGATCTTCTCAAGTTATCGATATCTATCTTAATCCTTTCTACAAGAATAAGTAGTATGCCAAATCCGTTGCTTGTCATCAATTTAAATTGGTGAAGGATAGGCATGACATAATTCTTATTCTGGTTTCATCCAAGTGATTAATCCTTTCCTTCAGAGTTTGTTCAGGAGGAATAAATTCTTGGCTGCTTGTTGTTCATCTTTCTTCCGGAGTTCTAAGTTTTCCGCATTATCTCGTCGCGAAGCTCCATCTAAATCATCGCAAGGCTTCACCTTGTGCTTTCAACTTCTCTTTCTTTTTATCATCCTTTTATTACCGGAGTTCTTCATGGAGGCTCTACATGGTGGTTCATCAAGGATTCCTTTCATTCTTCAATTGTTCTTCAGGTTTTCTCTCGAAGTTATGACCCGCCAAGCTATACTCTAAAATAAACATGGTGCTCAACACATGTTTTGTTTTGAGGAGCTCAAGTATTCTTCATCTTGCATTTCGAAGTGCAATTCTTTCTACCTTATCTTTTGAGGTGGTATTATGTCACTCTTGACAATTTCTTTCATGTTTCATGATTCATATGTTGTCAAGAATGAGGTATTTTCAATCCATCAACCTCGTTGTTGGAGTTATCTTGTGTCATATTTCACTGAAAGCCTTCCCTAAGGAATGTTGCTATTTGTGGTGCTTATCTATGATCCAAATTTTTCCTCCTCATCTCGGTGAAGAAGTTTTTCATCTCTTCGTTGATCTCAAGCAAACAATTGTTTCAGTTAGTGGCCGGTTGTTACCTCATAATGTTGAGATGTTTCAATAAGTCCACTACAAGCTTATTCTTTTCGTTGTTGGTTTTCAACAGCTCCATTCTAGCATTTGTTGTATCCGTGCTCTCTCAAGATCTTGTTTCCCTTCGTTCCGGAGGCATTGTGTTGTTGCTCTCCTCAACCCATCTTCTCGGATTGGCAGAACCATGTTTTGTTCGTGCTTATCCTTTTAACCGGAGTGTTGTGCCTTTTTGCTCAAGTATCTTCTCATCTTATCAAGTTATTATTCAATTCTTTTTCTTTTAAACCGGAGTGCTGCCCGAATTTTGGTCTTCCTTGATCCCCTTCCTTAACCGGCGTGTTTTTCTATATTTATCTTCCCTTCAACCTCAAGGTTTTCGCAATGCTCTTTGTCCCTCATTTCTAACGGAGTGTTTTCGACCTAGTTCACCTTCGTTGTATTCTTTTCTCGAATTTGTTCAACCTCGCAAGGTTCTTGGTTTCACTCGTTTGTCAAAGAAGCAACTTAGTTTTACCTCTTCTCTTTCTCTTCTGTTTTCCCTCCGGTGCCATTCTAGATCTCGGGACGAGATCCTCTCGTAGTGGTGGAGTGTTGTGACGCCCCGAGACCGATGTGCCAGGTGTCGTGCAGTTATTCGCTGTTTTTGCCTTGTCATTGCTTGCGTGTCATGCATTGCATATCATGTCATCATGTGCATTGCATCATCATGTTTTCAAAACTTGCATCCGTCCCGGTCTCCTCGTTCCTTCCGTTGTCCATTCTGAGCCCAGACACACTTGCACGCGCCCGCGGCATGTCCAAAATAGTATTTTATAAGTGGCCGGAAAATGTTCTCGGTATGGGATGAGAGTTGACGTGCGGTCTTATTATAGTGTAGGTAGACCGGCTGCCAAGTTTCATCGCGTTCGGAGTTCGTTTGATAGCCCAACCGTTAAACTATAGCGGCATTATAGCCGGTCTAACGTCGGACGTTTTCGGTCTCCGGAAACAGTCGCTGGGCCTCCCTCTCTTCTCTTCTCTCAGCCCGAGACCGTCTGCACAGCTCACTACCTACCGCCAGGTCCAACCTAACCTCTCTTGCCAGCTCGCAGCACCCTCGTGTGCGTGTCCAAAACTTGCCCGAACCCGAACCGGTCTGTCATTACCGTTGGGTCCGGATCATCCCCTAACATCTACAAAATATCTCCGTTTTCTTATTTGGACTCTCTAGCCTATTTTTTTCGCCGTCCGATTACGATCGGAGGGACCAAATACCCCCTATCCAAAATTCACTTGTGTTATATAAAGCCTAACCCTAGAATCTAGGCACCTGTCCCATCCTTCCATTCCCTCCGCCGCCACCCGACCAAAACCCTCTCGGGATCCCCTCCCGATCCTTCTCCACCCAACCAGCCCTCTCCCTCCTCCTCGTTCCAGATCCCCTCGCCCTCCTTCCTCGTTCGATCCCCTGCCTCATCTTGCCCGATCCAATCCATCGAGCGCCTCGTCCTCCCCGCTCGATCTCCCCTGCCAATCCAACCACCTGCCCGAGATCTCCCCTCGATCCAACCCTCCTCGCTCTCCTCGTCGCCCTCGAGCCAGGAGCCCCTCGTTCGAGCGCCAACCTCCAGCAACCCCGAGCATCCAACTCCTCCTGTGGCGCCCGTCCTTCTGTCCCCGAGCAAGCCGCAACAGATGAGTTCAACGCAGCGCCCTTCCTCCCGTCTCTCTCTCTCTGACTACCTCTTATGTTCCCTCTCTGAATCTCTCTTTCTTTCTTTCTTCAGACAACATCAGCAGCCGCTGCTCCCTCTCGCCGGGAACCGCTCCGCCACGACCTCCTCCCCGTCGCGCAGCCCTTCACCGGAGTCCCAGTCGCACCAGGCCGCCGCTGCGTCCCCTGCTTCTCGTCGCGCCGGCCTCCGCTTCCTCTTCGTCGAGCAGGGACTCGCTCGTTCCAGCACGCCTCCGCTCGCGTCCAGTTCCGTCGTCCGCCGTGGCCGTGGAGCTCGTCGCGGTCGTCCGCATGCCGCTCCAGCCCCGCGCCAAGCTGCCGGAGTCCCAAGCCCCTGCGCACTCTCCGCCGCCCCGCCAAGTCCCTCCTGCCATTGCCCGCTCCACCTCTTCGCCCGGTCTCCCCTCCTCGCCGTTGACCGCGCCGGAGTCCTCAGCGCCGCCGTGCCTGCTACTTGCTCCGTCGACTCGAGCCCCTCGTCGTCCCGCGCCGCTGTCGTCTTCACGAACTGCACCGAGCGCAGTCGAGCTCTGCTTCCCCTGCGCGAGCTCCCTCCTGTTCGTTCAGATCGAGCAGCAGCAGGTCGACGCCCGCGTTGACTGCGCCTCGCCCGCAAGCGACCGCCAGGTGGGCTCCAAGGCCCGGTTGCGCCCCCCAGCCGGCCTCCCGTGCCAGATCGCGTGGCCCAGCGCGCCTCCGTGCCTAGCCAGCCTCCTCCACCAACGGGCCGAAGCCCATGGGTGAGGCCATCCCCCAGCGCCCCCTCCTCTTGTTTTTTTTTACTCTTGTTGGGCTGCCCAGTGCACTGTTCAGATTCAGCCCGATCATGTTTTTTTCTCGTTCTGTGAATTTGTCCATTTATTCCAGGGATTGCCAGTTTTGCAGAATAGTCCCCCTAGATCATGCATTTAATAACTCCCTAACCGTGCATCGGATTAAAATGTTTTCTATATGAAACTTGCTCAGATTTTGTGTAGATTAATAATATCCAACTTTCATCTATGTTTAAAATGTTTAAAATGTTGTTTGCATTAATTTGCTCCTATGCCATGTTAAAATGATTTAATTCATAACTATATAACTGTAACTCCGATTTTAATAAATTATATATGTAAATGGGGTAGAAAAATGTCTAGTTTTACATGGTGCACTCATCTTGCATGTTTAACAATCTAAAATATTGTTTAGGGCAGAACAGTACCAAATCTAAAATATGCTATGGGGATTTACCGGAATTGTTGTTCGTTACTTCCGGCCTCATTTAAACTTGCCTAGATAGGTAGTTTCGTTGTGCTTCACCTCTTGCCATGTTAATCAACAGTTAATATTGAGGGGTACATAAACGAGACCGAACTAAATAATTGATGTGGTGTTCCGTCAACATGCACCTCGTTGCATATTGAGCTCCACTTAACTTGTAGTATTGTTTGTTGCACTTTGCCATGCCATGCCTCATTAAACCGTACATGCATCATACTCGTTTGTGCATCATGCCATGTTGATGTGTTGGTTATTTACTATGTTGTGTGCTTCTTTTCCGGTGATTGCTTCTTCGGGTTGGTTCCGATAACGTCGCGTTTGTGAGGATCCGTTCAACTACGTCCGTTTGTCTCCTTCATGGACTCGTTCTTCTTCCTTGCGGGATTTCAGGCAAGATGATCATACCCTCGAAATCACTACTATCTTTGCTATGCTAGTTTGCTTGCTCTTTTGCCATGCCAATGCTATGATGCCTACCATTTGCTTGTCAGCCTCCCAAATTGCCATGTCAAACCTCTAACCCACCATGTCCTAGCAAACCGTTGATTGGCTATGTTACCGCTTTGCTCAGCCCCTCTTATAGCGTTGTTAGTTGCAGGTGAAGATTGAAGTTTGTTCCTTGTTGGAACATGGAGATGTTGTTCCTTGTTGGAACATGTTTACTTGTTGGGATATCACAATATATCTTACTTAATTAATGCATCTATATACTTGGTAAAGGGTGGAAGGCTCGGCCTTATGCCTGGTGTTTTGTTCCACTCTTGCCGCCCTAGTTTCCGTCATATCGGTGTTATGTTCCCGGATTTTGCGTCCCTTACGCGGTTGGGCTATAATGGGAACCCCTTGACAGTTCGCCTTAAGTAAAGCTCTTCCAGCAATGCCCAACATTGGTTTTACCATTCGCCACCTAGCTTTTTCTTTCCCTTGGGTCGGCCAGCCCGAGGGTCATCTTTATTTTACCCCCCCCCCCCGGGCCAGTGCTCCTCTGAGTGTTGGTCCGAACTAGAGTCCTGTGCAGCGCCCCCTCGGGGAAACTCGAGGTTTGGTTTTAGTTGTACGGAGCGATCATCTGAGTGTGCCCTGAGAAAGAGATATGTGCAGCTCCTATCGGGATTTGTCGGCACATTCGGGCGGTGTTGCTGGTTTAGTTTTACCCTGTCGAAAAGTCTTGTTGTACCGGGATACCGAGTCTGATCGGAATGTCTCGGGTGGAGGTCTATTCCTTCGTTGACCGTGAGAGCTTGTGATGGGCTAAGTTGGGACACCCCTGCAGGGATTTGAACTTTCGAAAGCCGTGCCCGCGGTTATGTGGCAGATGGGAATTTGTTAACGTTCGGTTGTAGAAAACCCGAAGTTGACCTTAATTAAAATACATCAACCGTGTGTGTAACCGTGATGGTCTCTTTCCGGCGAAGTCCGGGAAGTGAACACGGTGTTGGAGTTATGCTTGACGTAGGTTGCTATAGGATCACTTCTTGATCATACTTTTATCGACCGTGCTTTGCCTTCTCTTCTCGCTCTCATTTGCGTATGTTAGCCACCATATATGCTAGTCGCTTGCTGCAGCTCCACCTCATACCTTTACCTTACCCATAAGCTTAAATAGTCTTGATCGCGAGGGTGCGAGATTGCTGAGTCTCCGTGGCTCACAATTACTTCCAAAACCAGTTTGCAGGTGCCTATGTTACCGAGCAGGAGACGCAACCAAGCTCAAGGAGGAGCTCGTTGAAGATCTTGCCCTTTGTGTTGTTTCGTTTTAGTTGATCAGTAGTGGAGCCCAGTTGGGGTCGATCGGGGACCTTTTGTCGCATTTGGGGTTCTTCTTTTATTTTGGCTCTGTAGTCGGGCCTTGATTGTATCTGATTGATGTAATGCTTTATTCATGTAATTGGGTGAAGTGGCGATTGTAAGCCAACTATGTATCTTTTTCCCTTATTATATTACATGGGTTGTGTGAAGATTACCTCACTTGCGACATTGCTTTCAATGCGGTTATGCCTCTAAGTCGTGCTTCGACACGTGGGAGATATAGCCGCATCGAGGGTGTTACACATATTCACTTTGTAATATGTCCTGCATCAATCATTAAGGCAGAAAAATAGGTGGGTTACGTAAATTTTATTATCTATCTAGGCTATTCTCATGATTACATACATGATTTTTTTGTTAATTGCTATAAATCATAATCACCAGACATGACCATCAATGTAGTTCTACTGACGAAAAAGAGAGTTTCTGTTAATTCATGTACTTAATTTCTGTTCAAATTGATGTTTTTTACTTCATGAGTCCACACATTTGTTTGACTGCATTCTATATAAATATGACAATGAATTTGCATCAACTAGACTTTCTCATCACATATTCTTTTTAAGATTTGATTAAATTTAGTTTTGCCTCAGACCTCCTAATGTATGCCTAAACACTTATTGTTTCGCCGAAGGGTGGGTTTTCCTCTTTTCTTTTTTAATTATTAAAGTTAAATATTTTTTGACATTATTTCCTATAGTGGAATTGTACAAGTTGGAATATGCGTGAAAGGTGCAGGGAATAATTTTTTGCAAATATTCACGCTAATTGTTTTTTATTTCCGTGGGGAAGAGTAATGAGATAAAAAATGAGGGTAATTAGATAACAAATCTATATAAAGGTGCACGGAATTATTTTCTACACTTTCATTGAATTTTAGGTGTTATGTTTTATAGAGAGTTGCATGCGTCAACTTTTTATCTATTTTTTTCCAAATTATACTATGATATGTTGACGGCACACATATTGTGTCTCCTCAAATTTATTGTTTGAATCCATCCGATATAATTTAAATATGTCTTTTTCTACAAGTTCGCGAGTGTTATTCCAATGGCAATAATGTCTATTTAATTTGATGTGTAATAGGAAAGGTGTTAAATAGTGAACAATTACGTAAAGTGAATATGTGAAAATCTGCTTAAAGATAAGCCAGCTAAAAACAACTTTGCTACTGCTTGAAGGTTCTAATTATCTTCATTCGTACCAAACCTCAAATTTTGTAGGTTCAGATAATCTTCCATCATAACATCATGAAGACCAGGTACATGCTTGGCCGTTATCGTGTTGTAGAACCTGTAAATTAAGCACTTCTCTTGCTATGTTATCGATTGTAGTTATTTAGATATGGTCGAGCTATTGTCTTGAATAGCTATAGTATAATAAGATATATCTATTTTCCTATGATTTTGTCCGGGCTTGGTTAAGTTTTGCTTCACTAATATCAAACATCAAATTTGACAATGGTTCAAAAACAATTGTTGAGTGCACAACAGAGTATTTCTACTCATCAAGTACACTAATTCTAGAGACATCGACATTCCTTTTATTTTAAGTTTCTAAATATTTAACCTTTATCCCATACAGTATGATTTGTTTTTTTTAGGTTGAGCCCAACTTATTTATCCTCTTGCAAACTTGAGAGTTCCAAGATAGTACTATTTTAATAACCTAATCCTTTAAATCAGAATTCATATTTCACACGCAGTTGAAGTCATACTTCCAGTTACCAAATATATCAGCCTAAGTATATATGCATGGTTGTCATAATACCATTGATTTTACCACAATGGTAAAAGAAAACAATACCTCTAGCCTTTTCAGATGCACGGGTTGATGACTAGTATCACCAATTGGGATTGTTAGAGATGTTGAAGTCTTGTGTGGGAAAGTAAAATATCCTACTGATTTTCTTGTTCTTGGTTCCCCACAAGATGACTTCTGTCCCATTATTTTTGGTAGATCTTTCTTGAACACAGTAAATGCTAAGATAGATTGTAAGAAACAAATTGTTGGTGTTAGCTTTAGTGGTGAGTCCCATGAGTTTAATTTTTCCAAGTTTAGTAGAAATCTTCATGAAAAGGAATTGCCTAGTAAGGATGAATTAATTGGTCTTGCTTCTATTGTTGTGCCACCTACTGATCCTTTAGAACAATATTTGCTAGACCATGAAACTGAGTTACATATGCATGAAAGAAATGAAATAGATAAGATTTTCTTTGAACAACATCCTCTACTTAAACACAATTTGCCTGTTGAAACTCTAGAAGGTCCACCTCCACCTAAAGGTGACCTTGTGTTTGAATTAAAACAATTGCCAGACACTTTGAAATATGCTTATCTTAATGAAAAGAAGATATATCCTGTTATTATTAGTGCTAACCTTTCAGAACATGAAGAAGAAAGATTATTGAAAGTTCTAAGGAAGCACCGAGCTGCTATTGGATATTGAAAGTGCGTTACGTCGACTAGAGGGGGGTGAATAGGCGATTTTTATGAATTCTTCATTGAGGAATTTCAGGGTGAGGAAATTCCTAAGCGAAGAACTACTTGCAGCGGAATAAGTACTCAGGTATAAGGATAACAGAGCAACAACATAGTCAGAAATGAAAAAACTAACACAGAGTAGAGAAAGCGTAAACACATGATAACTAGGACGAAGACAAATTGACTGAAGAAATAGGATTGAGGAATTTAGAGAAAGTCTTCAGTCAAAGTCTTCAAACAGTAATGATCAGGTTCATCGACACATAAATGAGGAAATGAAAGGGTTGAGGAAATAGAACCAGTAGGCTTGGTGAAGACAATGATTTGATAGACCAGTTCCAACTGTTGTGATAGTTGTACCTCTCGTTGGAGCTGCTGAGTATTTAAACTCGAGGACACACAGTCCTCACCATATTCTCCTTGAGCTAAGATCACACAGACCTCGCCCAACGGTAGTGGTATGTCTTCACAGGTGACTTCCAAACCTTCACAAACTTGGTCACTCGGCAATCCACAATTCCTCTTGGATGCTCAGACCATGACGCCTAACTGTCTGGAGGATACACAGCCCTCAAAGGTAACAAGCGTTGGTTCCACACAGGAACAATCTTTTCAGTGATGCTCAATAACTTTGGGGTTTGTAGGTTTGGGTTTGGGATTTGGGTTTTCCTCACTTGAAGATTTTCGCTCAAAGTGCTCGGAGGATGGGATGCTCTCAAATGACAAGTGTCAATTTCTCTCGGAGCAGCCAACTAGCTAGTGGTTGTAGGGGGCGGCTATTTATAGCCTGGGGAGCAGCCCGACATGATAAGACATAAATGCCCTTGGCTGATATGACCATTAGGTGGTAGGATATTTTGGGACAGCTGGCGTGCGGCAGCAACGGTCGGATTTGAGGTTCGAATTCCTCAGGGCTATCATGTTCCTCAGTGTGTAGGCAATTCGCACTGGCGAATTCCTAACCCCTCAGTCAGAACAAATTCCTCAGAGACCAGAAGATCTTTGTCTCTCTAACTGAAGAAATTGACTGAACTGATATGAGATTTCCAATGGCTTCACTCGAAGGATTGGGTAGGTGTAGGATTTTGAGATGAGCATCACTTGGAAATCAGTTTCCTTAGTATTACCTCGACCCCCTTTAACAGTACAGTGTTTCCTATGACTCAATAAACAGAAAAAGAAACGTCGAAAACAAAAGTCTTCACGCTTCAGATTCCTCGCATGAATATCCAAGTCTTCAAGGTCACACCAATTTCTTCACTTTCAAAGTCTTCAGGAGAACCAAAGTCTTCAGTCGAAGACATTCATTTTTAGGGGTCGACTTTCACTCTAAATATCAAACTCCTCATTGACTCAGAGAGCCTGTGTACACTCACAAACACATTAGTCCCTTAACCTATAAGTCTTAAATACACCAAAATCACTAAGGGGCACTAGATGCACTTACAATCTCCCCCTTTTTGGTGATTGATGACAATATAGGTTAAGTTTTCAACGGGGATAAACATATGAATTGAAAGTGCTCAATATTGAGGAATTTGATTGCAAAATATAGAAGAACTCCCCCTGAAGATGTGCATAGTGAGGAATTTTCTTTTGAAGCAATGCACATTCGAAGAGTAGAATGATGGAGATCTCCCCCTATATCTTGTAATTCATACACGCATTTAACATATCGAATGAAGAGTTTTAAATGCATGATGAAATATGGTGACTGATGTAATTCAGCATGTGTGCATAACATTAATGAGGAAATAGCATGCAGAAAACCATAGCAAAAGTATCAGGTCACCATCGGACTTAAGTTTACAACTCATTCAACAAACACTTCAGAAGAGCGAGAGTTGCAACTTGACAAAAAAACGCCCATATATATAGACCCGCTTGAAGACTAACTAAAATTTCTCCCCCTTTGTCATCAAATGACCAAAAGGGACGAAAAATGAGGACTAACGCCCCTGAAGAATATCATCATGAGGTTGATGGAGGAGCGCCAGCATTGTTGGGGTCGGTTGTTGGAGTAGGGCCTACCGCAGTGTCGTCCAAGTCTTCATTTTCATCAGTCTCACGGGATGAGGAATATGAGCTGGGCACCAGAGGAGGAACTTCGACCTTCTTGAATTTCTTCGGAGGAGGCTTAGACCAGCCGAAGTCCTTCTTGAAGCCCATCTGCTTGAGATCTTCATCACCGTAGAGATGAGTCAGGACAGCCCAGGTGCGATCGAAAACTTCATTGAGGCAGTAGTGGTTCTTCTTCACTAAATTATATGTGGCAGTCATGTTGTGAAGAATTGAACCAAACTGACGTTTGACCCATTTATGATTGAGACCCACCTTCTGATGAAGACTGGGGAGAAGCTCACGATCAGTCATCACCCTTGGAGCTGTGGCCTAAGGACTTTGCTTTGAGGCATTGGCGGCAGAGTCATGAGTAGCAGAGTCATCATTGGTGGAATATGAAGCAGCTTTATGAAACTGTCCATCCAATGGTCGAATGGCCTCATCAATAATAGCAGTGGCCTTGCCCATTTCATCAGCTGAGGAAAATGTCCACTTGAGGACTTCAATAGGGGGCAAGTAACTGCCATGGTTGAGTGTGTCAGCTTTGTAGTTGAGTGAAGACCTTGATCTGAGGAATCTCATAATCCAAGGAGCGTAAGGCTTCAACTCAAAGGGAGACATCATGACATTTGTCAAAGTCCTCATGAAGAAGTCATGGTAGTTCACTGGAATACCATGCATGATATGGAAAAGTAGATTCTTCATGATGCCAACAACTTCTTCATCATTGGAGTCGTGGCCTTTGATAGGACTCAGAGTCTTGGTCAGAATGCGATATACTATCCTCGGCACATATTGCAATTCCTTCACAAGGAACTTTGTCCTTGAGGCTTGACCAGGCTTCAATGGCTTCATCAGAACTTGCATAAAGTGATCAGACAGTTCAGTTTCAGAGTAGATGAGACGCGCACCTTCTGGGGAAGGACTGACAGGCATGGCACGAAGCAATTCAGTGGCCGGTGCCTTATAGTGAGTATTTTCTGTCATCCTGTCCAACACCCATGAGTTCACGTCTTCAGCATTGCCAGTGATGTGCAACGTCGCATAGAACTGAAGAATGAGTTCTTCATTCCAATCACAGATGTCCGTGCAGAAGTTAAGCAGTCCAGCATCATGAAGAGCAGAGAGGACTGGTGTGTAGCAAGGCAGTGATTCCATATCCAAATGAGGAATATGCTCATGGTCGAAGAGTTTGTCTTTGTTGAAGAGCACTAAGGAATAGAAGTTGGCTTGGCTGGCACTCCAGAAGCGCTTCCTTCTCAGACGAGCAGAGTCATATGGATTATAGTCAGTGAAGAACACATGATCATTGAAGAAAACATCAACCTTGAATTTTGGAGTCTTGGAGAAGGGATTCTTCGGCTTTGGCTGAGGAGTATTAGTTAGTTGAAGAATAACCTCAGGAATCTCAATCCCCGGAGCCGCAGGCTGAGGAATTTAAGCTTCTGCTTCAGTAGCAGCCTGGGCCTCCATTTCTTCATTAGCTTTGTCATCAGCACTAGTGGCTGGAATCTCTTCATGAATGGAAGGGGTAGTATGAATTTCTTCATAGCCCATCAAAACTTCAGTTGGTGCTGGGGACTGAGGAATTTGTTGGAGTGGTGTGAACAGAGGAGAGTTGGGGTGCCGACTGTCCCAAAAATCATTGTTCATCACAGGAGTGGTGCTCCCAATGTCCACATCCTCATCCTCTTCCATTTCTTCAACGCCGGCCTCTTCAGCTGTGAACTGAGGCGTTGGCGATGATACCTGGGGAGTTGAAGTGATAGCATCCACTTCAATTTCTTCATCCATCTACTCCGTGGAAGCAGCAGAGGGATCTTCTTCAGTAGATTCATCAGGAATCTCATAATCTTCACCATAAGGAACAAGTTCCTTTGATGGCATGCTTGAGAGAGGAACAATATCAATAGGGTTCTCAATAGAGCTTGTCAAAATCTTCGCCTTCTTGGGTGCAGAAGATTCTGAGGAAATATATGCTTTCCTTTTCTTCAGAGCGGCTCTCTCCGCAGCTTTTGTTTTCCTCACTTCTAGAGCAGAAGGAAGAATTGGGCTTGGTGATGGTGCAGACGGAGCAGAGGGAATTGGATCAAATTTTCCAGGCACAACTGATGCAGTTGGCCTGTCTTGTGCAATTTCTTTAGGCACAGCTTCAGATTCTTCAGCTATCCTGACTTGTTCTTTAGGCGCAACACTAGTGGTTGCCCTGGCAGTTTCTTCAGTGACTGGTATTTCTTCAGCCCTAGTGCTAGCAGTTTCATCAGCAGCCTGATTTTCATGAGCGGTGCTAGCATGTTCTTCAGTCGGTTGGGCAGAAGCTTTAGCCGAGGGAATCTCAATGTGCGATGGATCAACAACATTGGAGGTGAATTTCTTCACCAGCTTGATGAATCTGACCTCGCCTCCCATCCATTCAGCCTTATAGGCAACAAATTCATCACTAAGCTTTTTGATTTCAGATTGCATAGCAATGAGCTGCTCAGGCGATAACCTCAGAATGTTATCCTTCAAATAGCGCTGCTTCTTGTACTGGGCTTTCTTGGCAGCTCTGGCTTGATCAAATTTCCACTTTTCTTCAGTAATGAACGCCGTCAACATGTGACTTTGTACAGGTGTGAGTTTTAGCTCTGGCAGAGGAGTATTTGGATCTTTGTGCCAGAGGTCAATGAAATCCAGGATCTTCTTTGGATCCAATAGAATAGGCACAATACTTCCTTTGGCTCTAGCGGCCCTTTGCAGTCTATCTTGGACCATATCAGCCAATTCATCATCATCAGCCTCATCATCATCAGAAGGCACTTGAAAAGCAACTTGTTTCTTGTGAGGACTTAATAACCCACAAGTATAGGGGATCACAACAGTTTTCGAGGGTAGAGTATTCAACCAAAATTTATTGATTCGACACAAGGGGAACCAAAGAATATTCTCAAGTATCAGCAATTGAGTTGTCAATTCAACCACACCTGGATAATTTAGTATCTGCAGCAAATTATTTAGTAGCAAAGTAGTATGGAAGTAACGGTAATGGTGGTAAGAGTAACAGTAGCAGTTTTGTAGTAATTGTAATAGTAGCAACGGTAAAGTAAATAAGGAAAGCACAATATGTGAAAAGCTCATAGGCATTGGATCAGTGATGGATAATTATTTCGGGTGCGATTCCTCATCTAATAGTTATAACATAGGGTGACACAGAACTAGCTCCAGTTCATCAATGTAATGTAGGCATGTATTCCAAATATAGTCATACGTGCTTATGGAAAAGAACTTGCATGACATCTTTTGTCCTACCCTCCCCTGGCAGTGGGGTCCTAATGGAAACTAAGGGATATTAAGGCCTCCTTTTAATAGAGTTCTGGACCAACGCATTAGCACTTAGTGAATACATGAACTCCTCAAGCTACGGTCATCACCGAGAAGTATCCCGATTATTGTCACTTCGGGGTTGTCGGATCATAACACATAATAGGTGACTATAGACTTGCAAGATAGGATCAATAACTCACATATATTCATGAAAACATAATTGGTTCAGATCTGAAATCATGGCACTTGGGCCCTAGTGACAAGCATTAAGCATAGCAAAGTCATAGCAACATCAATCTCAAAACATAGTGGATACTAGGGATCAAACCCTAACAAAACTAACTGGATTACATGATAAACCTCATCCAACCCATCACCGTCCAGCAAGCCTACAATGGAATTACTCACGCACGGCGGTGAGCATCATGAAATTGGTGATGGAGGATGGTTGATGATGATGACGGCGACAAATCCCCCTCTCCGCAGCCCCGAACGGACTCCAGATCAGCCCTCCCGAGAGAGATTAGGGCTTGGCGGCGGCTCCGTATAGTAAAATGTGATGAAACTTTTTCTCTGATTTTTTTCTCCGCGAAAGCAAATATATGGAGTTGGAGTTGAGGTCGGTGGACACGTCCAGGGGGCCCACGAGGCAGTGGGGCGCGCCCTAGGGGAGGGGCCGCGCCCCCCACCCTCGTGGACAGGGTGTGGGCCCCCTGACGCCGATTCTTTCGCCAGTATTTTTTATTAATTCTGAAAAGTTGCTCCATAGATTTTCAGGTCATTCCAAGAACTTTTATTTCTACACAAAGATAACACCATGGCAGTTCTGCTGAAAACAGCGTCAGTCCGGGTTAGTTCCATTCAGATCATGCAAGTTAGAGTCCACAACAAGGGCAAAAGTGTCTGAAAAGTAGATACGACGGAGACGTATCAGAACTTGGTCTAGTGCCTTGTCCCGCAGTGGCCTTTGTCTTCAGCAGAGTTGGGCTCTATGAAGACAGATGAGGAACTGAAGAACTTGCTGAAGCTCCTGAGGCAATTGATATGCCAATGGTCCTTTGACAAATGGCGATATGCACAGGTGCTGAGGACTTTGCCGGAGGAGCTGAGGGTTTTGAAGCCCGAGGAATTTGTGCAGCCTGAGGAACTGGGGCAGCCTGAGGAATTTGCCTTGATGGCACAGAAGAGCCTGGCCCTGAGGGCATTGCTGAGGAACTTGGCCATGAGGGCATTGCTGAGGAAGTTGGTTTTCGAACAGGCTTCTTAGGCATAGCCTTCTTGCTCGTGGTGGCCTCAGCAGCGGCAGCGGCAGAATCTTCGTTGAATTTCTTCACTGCTTCTTTGGCCTTCTTGGCCAACTTAGCTTGCCGCCTGGCCCATTCGTCAGCATAATCCTCACCACGTTTAAGGCTTGTTGGATCAGCTCTTTGGCCAGGTGCCAAAGGAGGTCTTGAGCATGGAGGGTGAAGAGCGAATTTCTTCATATATTTGGGAGTGACATATCTGTACTCCCTCCATTCTCATGCACATCTTCTTTCAATCCTCTGTATGCGCACTTTGCACTCATTCTTGGTTTCTTTGCCGTGGGTTGCCTCATCAGGCGTGCAGTACCCTAAGTAAATGTCATCAGGGATCTCAAATGCAGTGTTGACTTCCAATTTCTTTCCTCCTTTCTGAGGCCTTTTACCATCTGCCATTTTCTTCAGCTGAGGAATTTGAACAATAGAGTTCTCTGAGGAAGTATACAGCTTTTCTTCGAGGAACGCTGCTAATGAATTAAGTTGATGAGAACCTAGTGATTTAGCAGCTGACATGTGTACCTGTGAACAGAGTATAGGTGCGAATAATTTGGAGAGCTCATATGCGTTCTCAGAAGTTTTTGCAAAACAAAACAAGTTTGAGGAAATTGACAAGTTGTGTCTTGAAAAATTTCACTAAGCGTTCTTTGTCTTAGGTTCCAGAGTTGTGCGGATTGTGAGATTCACACAATTGAGGATCATGAAGAAAAACGTCACTTAGAGAAAAAGATCAAGAGCAGAAGATTTGTGCTAGGTGTTTAGAGTGTGGAAGTTGAGGAATAAACACCTTCTGAAGATTTGATGAAAATCATCAGTATTAATAAAGGCAGTAAAAGTAACTTTTAATTACCCTTGACTAAGAACATGACTAACTGGAAGTGTAGATTGAGAAGTTCGTCAGCTCAGATCTTCGACGCCCTAACTTGGCTGCGGAAGACGTCTATGGCAGCGGCGAAGAGAAGACATCCGCTGCCGGCACGAGTACGACGGCGACAAGGTCGAGGCAGTGAATCTCTTCCTCATCGGCGATGATGGAAGTAGTGGCGGCGCTAGGTTTTGAGAGCTCGAGCGAGGGAGTGAGGTCGAGCGGAGTAAAAACAAAGTGAGGAGGGGAGGGGGTATTTATAACTGAGGTGAAAAATCGCTCTTCCGAGGAAATTGGACGAACATACCCCTGACCCTTCTGATTCGTGTGACATGTGTCACCCACGTAATGAGAGGTGGCGATTGTGTGAGATCGTGGGTGAATAGATAAGTTTATCGTGGGATGTATAACGGTTTGGGCAGCAAAAGCCAAAAATTCATATAAGAATATTTTAAAGTTTCGTTCGCAATTTTTTCAGCTGACAAGGACAAAGTGAAGAATTTGAACGAGTTTCAAATAGAACGCACATGAAGAATTTGTGAACAGACTGGGTTGAGTTTAGCATAGAGGGGGAAAGGGTCCGATCACATTCACTTAGCAGAAAATTCAACTTGCAGAATTAGCAATAAGTGAATGTTGTATAGGACATAAAAACTCAAGAATATATATATATAGTCAATGAAGAACAACGATGGAAGAAGTGAAGACAATGCAAACTTGAAGAATTTGAAAAAAAACTGAGGAATTTCAAAAATGAAGAAAAACTCAAATTGAAGATTTTCAACTTTGGTTGGTGGTGCAACCCACCGTATAAGAATGATGATTTCAGACACTGTGTACAATTGTCGTAGGGTTCTGAGAATCAATTTCTTCATTAATTTCTTCACACTTAGAGGGTTAGTCTTCATTGATTGAAGAAAAATGTTACTTCGTGTGTTGCACATCTAAGTCATCAAGTCAGCATAAGTGTTAGGATGTGTGTCCTGTTCAAAGAACATTCGAAGATTCTAGGATATTTAGCTCACACCGCAACTTGCTAAATCTCTTCTCATCCCAGGGCTTTGTGAAGATATCGGCCAACTGGTCTTCAGTATTTGCATGGTCGATGGAGATGTAGCCCTTCAACACATGGTCACAAAGAAAATGATGACGAATCTAGATGTGCTTTGTCTTCGAGTGCTGAACTAGCTTGTGAGCAATCTTGATAGCACTCTCATTGTCGCAGTAGAGTGGCACATTCTTCACATTGATGCCATAGTCCTTAAGGGTTTGCCTGATCCATAGCAATTGAGCACAGAAAGATCCAGCAACAATGTACTCAGCTTCTGCAGTGGAGAGTGATACGCAGTTCTGCTTCTTCGAGGACCAACATACCAAGGATCGTCCGAGGAAATGACATGTGCCTGACGTTGACTTGCGGTCCACCCGATCACCAGCATAGTCAGTCTAAATATCCAATGAGATCAAAGGAAGAGCCCTTGGGATACCATAATCCAAGTGTTGGTGTGTGAGCTAGATATCGAAGAATATGCTTCACAGCCTTATGGTGTGATTCCTTCGGTGTAGCTTGAAATCGGGCACACATGTAAACACTAAGCATAATATCCGGCCTAGATGCACGTAGATACAATAAAGAGCCAATCATGGAGCACTATACCTTTTGATTGAAGTCTTTACCATTTTCATCAGTGCATAGATGGCCATTTGTGGGCATAGGGATTTTGACGCCTTTGCAATATTACATGCCGAATTTCCTCAACACATCCTTGAGGTATTTCTCTTGAGATATGAATATGCCATTGTATTGTTGACGAATTTGAAGACCTAAGAAGAATTTAAATTCTCCCATCATAGACATTTGATATTCTTCACTCATCATATAGGCAAATTCATCACTATAACGTTGGTTAGTACAGCCAAAGATAATATCATCAACATATATTTGGCACACAAATAATTCATCATCATATGTTCTGGTGAAAAGAGTTGGGTCAAGTGAACCGGGTTTGAAGCCTTTCTTCATGAGAAATTCCTTCAGTGTGTGATACCACGCCCGAGGTGCTTGCTTGAGGCCATAGAGGGCCTTGTTGAGTCTGTAGACGTGATCTAGAAATTTTGGATCCTCAAAACCTGGTGGTTGAGCAACATATACTTCTTCCTCAAGCTTACCATTGAGGAATGCACTTTTCACATCCATTTGATGTAAGATGCTATAATGATGGTTAGCATAAGCAAGCAATATGCGAATAGCCTCAAGTCTAGCAATAGGTGCAAAAGTTTCATCGAAATCAATTCCTTCAACCTGTGTGTAGCCTTGAGCTACAAGAGGAGCTATATTCCTTACCACAAGGCCATTTTCATCTTGTTTGTTGCGGTAGATCCATTTGGTACCGATGATGTTGTGCTTGCGTGGGTCTAGTCGCTTGAGAAACTCCCACACATTGTTGACCTCAAATTGATGTAATTCATCTTGCATGGCTTGAATCCACTCAGATTCCATGAATGCTTCATCAACTTTAGTGGGCTCTGTGATAGAGACAAATGCAAAATGCCCACAAAAGTTAGATAAATGTGAAGCTTTTGAGCGTGTGAGAGGACCTGGTGCGTTGATGTCATCGATGATCTTCTCGATCAGCACTTCGTTTGCAACGCGAGGATGTGCGGGTTGACGACTTTGCTTAGACCCAACAGTTTCTTTAGGACTAGTTTCTTCAGCAGCACCAGCAGGATTTTCTTCATGATCCATGCTTGATCATTTGAAGACTTTCTGCACTTCATTTTTGTAAGTGATGATATGCACCCATGTGTAACGAGAATAGTCATCAACTATGACAAAGCCATATAATGATGCAGAACTAGAGAACGTGGCATAATGAGTAGGGCCAAAGAGATCCATATGAAGTAATTCAAAGGGACGAGAAGTGATCATGATAGTCTTCGAGGGATGCTTGGCTCTAGTGATCTTTCCAGCCTCACATGCCCCACAAAGATGATCTTTGGGGAATTTGACACCCTCGATGCCAATGACATGCTTCTTCTTCGCGAGTGTATGCAAGTTCCTCATCCCAGCATGACCAAGTCGTCGATGCCATAGCCAGCATTCTAAAGCTTTTGCAAGTAGACATGTGTCAAGCTGTGGTCCTGCAGAGAAATCAACAATATACAAGTCACCTTTCTTAAAGCCTTCGAAGACTTTGGAGTTGTCAGATTCCATTAGCACAAGGCAACGATATTTGCCAAAGACAACAACCATATCAAGATCACAAAGCATTGAGACAGACATGAGGTTGAATCCTAAGGACTCGACAAGCATGACTTTGTCCATGTGTCTATCCTTTGAAATTGCAACCTTACGTAGACCCAATACCTTGCTTTTGCCTTTGTCAGCGTAGGTGATATGCTTTAGATGAGACGGTGACAAATCAGTGTCCATCAAAAAATTCCTGTCACCAGTCATGTGATTTGTACATCCACTGTCGAGGACCCACTCAGTAGCTTTGGGTTGTTCATCCTGCAGATGAATTAGTGCAACTTACGAACCCATATACTTCATCAGTGAAGAATATGATATCAATTTCATCAACAGTAACAGATATAGCAGTGTGAGGACGTGAGAAATGAATGATTCATTTCTTCATGATTAGCTTGCGTCCTTTCAATCATATTCAGGTCTCCAGCCAATTCTTCAGATGATCAAGTTCGTCTGGAGACCTGACCCTGCATAAGAGGTTAGTTCTTTTTCTTCACCACCCACATCTGGAGGGGTGGCATAGAAGACAGCGCAGTTCGTTTCACAGAAGAGTGGTTAGGATAAGCATATAAATAAGCAGAGAAATTCTTCGAGGACTTATGAACATAATGGTTTGAAGAATAATGCACATATTCATGGCCCTTAGACTTTCCCTGCGAAACAGAAGTGTTAGCATGATGATGTTCATATGAGGATTTTGATCGATGTGAGGAATTTGATCTGGGGTTCGATGATATTCACCTGTGGTGTCATGATGATATTCACCTGAAGATTTTCAAGGCACCTTTTAGGAACCCAGATTTTCTTCATAGGGGGGTCGTTCCTGCAGTTAGTTCCAACATATCGAGCAAATACTTCACCATTCTGATTCTTGAACAATTTATAGTTGGAGTCAAATGACTCATCAGAGGAATATGAAGAATCAGAGGTAAAGCCAGCTAAAGTGCATGGATCTACAGGAGGTCCTTTCGCAGCAACCCATGAGGTTTTGGTATACTGCTCAGGTTTCCAGTAGGTCCCATCAGCATTGAGTTTCCTCTCAAAGGCAATACCCTCTTTCCTAGGGTTGCTGTTCAAGATCTGCTTTTTGAGCACATCACATAGAGTCTGATGCCCTTTGAGGGTTTTGTAAATGCCTGTCACATACAATTCCTTCATCCCTGCATTATCGTCAGCGATACATGTGGTATCCTCAGATGAGGAATTTGTGACCACGGAGAGAGTTGAAGAATTTGCAGCAATAGAAGCATTTGAACATTCAGGTGATGAATTAGCAGATTCATGCTCAACGCATTTCAGACATGGTAGAATAAATTCTTCCTGAGCGGAACTGATCTGTTGAGCAAGCAATGAATCGTTTTCCTTCTGAAGATCTTCATAACTCACTTTTAACTTCTCAAGATCTTGCTTTCTCTGAAGAAATTCATAAGAAAGCTTCTCATGATCAGTTAAGAGAGTGTTATGATGATTCTGAAGGTTGTCAAACTTTGTTTGAAGTTTCTAAAGATTATCTGTCAGAGTCTTGGTTCGATTCAATTCCTCACCCAACAGGTCATCGCTTTTGTCTAGTTGATTTTGAATCTTTTCTAAAGACTTCTATGTTTTATCAGCAATTTTAGCAAGTTTCGAGCAGCTAGGCTTGAGATTTTCATCAGATTCATCCTCACTAGAGTCAGAGGGGGAATGTTTGAGTACCTTCGAATCTTTTGCCATAAAGCAGTAGGTGGGAGCATAGTCATCGGCGCTCTTGTCAGCAAAGTTGGGGAGGTCATATTCTTCAGTTGAAGATGGACTTGCTGACGTAAGAAGTAGCGAGAGCTAGGCTAGCCACACCTGAGTCTAATTCCTCAGATTCCTCCTCTTCCACATTATCCTCAGATTCCGCTTCAGAGTCCATTTCCTTGCCAATGAATGCCCGGGCCTTCTTGGAACCGCTCTTCTTGTGAGATGAAGACTTTGAAGATTTTGATGATGAAGACTTTGAAGATTTCTTCTTCTTCTTTGAGTCATCAGAATCGTCATCTTTGTACTTCTTCTTCTTTGATTCCTTTTCCCACAGAGGACAATCAGACATATAGTGACCAGGTTTCTTGCATTTGTGGCAAGTTCTCTTTTTGTAGTCACGAGACGAGGAATCATCTTTCTTGAAGACTTTTCAAAACGACCGCGGTGAGAGAACTTCTGGAATTTCCTCACGAGCATTGCTAGCTCCGAGCTCAATTCTTCAGGATCACCAAGGCTGCTACCAGAATCTTCAGCTTCAGACTCGGATACTGCCTTGGCCTTTAGTGCATGTGATCTTCTGTAGCTCGGTCCATAGAGATCTCTCTTCTCAGCAAGCTGGAACTCATGAGTATTTAGCCTCTCGAGGATATCAGCGGGAGCAAGTGACTTATAATCAGCTCGCTCTTGAATCAAGGTCACACCAAGTCTTCAAGGTCACACCAATTTCTTCACTTTCAAAGTCTACAGGAGAACCAAAGTCTTTAGTCGAAGACATTCATTTATAGGGGTCGACTTTCAGTGTAAATATCAAACTCCTCATTGACTTATAGAGCCTATGTACACTCACAAACATATTAGTCCCTTAACCTATAAGTGTTCAATACACCAAAAATCACTAAGGGGCACTAGATGCACTTATAGATATACTCTTGATGATTTAAAGGGCATTAGTCCCAGTCTATGTCAGCACAAAATTAATATGGAACCTGATGCTAAACCCGTTGTTGATCACCAACATCGGTTAAATCCGAAGATAAAAGAGGTGGTAAGAACGCAAATATTAAAACTTCTGGAAGTAGGTATAATTTATCCTATAGCTGATAGTAGATGGGTAAGTCCGATTCATTGTATCCCTAAGAAAGGAGGTATTACTGTTGTTCCTAATGATAAGAATGAGCTTATTCCACAAAGAATTGTTACAGGCTATAGAATGGCAATTGATTTTAGAAAATTAAATAAAGCAACTAGAAAAGATCATTACCCTTTGCCTTTTATTGATCAAATGCTTGAAAGATTATCTAAGCACACACACTTTTGCTTCCTTGATGGATACTCTGGCTTTTCACAAATACCTGTTTCTCAACCTGATCAAGAAAATACCACCTTTACTTGTCCTTTTGGAACCTATGCTTATAGACGTATGCCTTTTGGATTACGTAATGCACCTGCTACCTTTCAAAGATGTATGACTCCTATATTCTCTGACTTTTGTGAAAAGATTGTTGAAGTTTTCATGGATGACTTTTCTGTTTATGGGAAGTCTTTTGATGATTGTTTAAGCAATCTTGATCAAGTTTTGCAGAGATGTGAACAAACAAATCTTGTCTTGAATTGGGAGAAGTGCCACTTTATGGTTAATGAAGGCATTGTCTTGGGTCATAAGATTACTGAGAAGGGTATTGAAGTGGACAAAGCTAAGGTTGATGCCATTGAGAAAATGCCATGTCCTAAGGACATCAAAGGTATTCGTAGTTTCCTAGGTCATGCTGGTTTCTATAGGAGATTTATCAAAGACTTCTCTAAAATTTCTAGGCCTCTTACTAATCTTTTGCAAAAGGATACCCCTTTTGTGTTTGATGATGATTGTCTTGAAGCCTTTGAAACACTCAAGAAAGCCTTAATCTCTGCACCTATTTTTCAACCACCTGATTGGAACTTGCCTTTTGAAATTATGTGTGATGCTAGTGATTATGTTGTTGGTGTTGTTCTAGGACAAAGAGTTGATAAGAAACTGGATGTTATTCATTATGCTAGTAAAACTATAGACAATACTCAAAGGAATTATGCTACTACTGAAAAATAATTCTTAGAAATGGTGTTTGCTTGTGATAAATTTAGATCTTATATTGTTGATTCTAAAGTAACTGTTCACATAGAACATGTTGCTATTAAATATCTTATGGAAAATAAAGATGCTAAACCTAGACTTATTCATTGGGTTCTCTTGTTACAAGAAAATTTACATATCATTGATAGAAAAGGAGCTGAGAACCCCGTAGCTGATAACTTGTCTAGGCTTGAAAATGTGCTTGATGGCCCACTACCCTATTGATGATAGTTTTCCTGATGAGAAGCTAGCTACAATAAATGTTGCTAATAGTACTCCTTGGTATGCTGATTATGCTAATTACATTGTTGCTAAATATTTACCGCCTAGCATTACATACCAACAAAAGAAAAAAATACTTCTATGATTTAAGACATTACTTTTGGGATGACCCACATCTTTAAAAAGGAGTAGATAGTATTATTAGACGTTGTGTACCTGAGCATGAACAAGGACAAATCCTACGGAAATGTCACTCCAAGGCTTATTGAGGGCATCATGCTAGAGATAGAACTGCTCACAAGGTATTGTAGTCTGGATTTTATTGGCCCACTCTCTTCAAGGATGCCCATAAGTATGTCTCATCTTGTGATGAATGTCAAAGAATAGGTAATATTGGTAAGCGTCAGGAAATGCCTATGAATTATTCACTTGATGTTGAACCATTTGATGTTTGGGGATTTGATTACATGGGACCTTTTCCTTCCTCTAATGGGTATACACATATTTTGGTTGTTGTTTATTATGTTACTAAATGGGTCGAAGCTATTCCAACCAGTAATGCTGATCACAACACCTCTATTAAAATGCTTAAGGAAGTTATTTTCCCAAAGTTTGGAGTCCCTAGATATTTGATGACTGATGGTGGTTCACACTTTCTTCATGGTTCTTTTCGTAAAATTCTTGCCAAGTATGATGTTAACCATAGAATTGCCCACCCTATCATCCTCAGTCTAGTGGTGAAGTTGAACGTAGAAATAGAGGAATAAAATTAATTTTGCAAAAGACTATCAATAGGTCCAGGAAGAATTGGTCTAAGAAATTAGATGATGCACTTTGGGCTTATAGAACAGCATATAAAAATCCTATGGGTATGTCTCCTTATAAAACAGTTTATGCAAAAGCTTGTCATTTGCCTCTTGAGTTAGAACATAAAGCTTATTGGGAAGTCAAAGGACTCAATTATGATTTCAAATTTCCTGGGGAAAAGAGGTTATTTGATATAAGCTCATTAGATTAATGGAGAACCCAAGCTTATGAAAATGCAAAATTATTCAAAAAAAATTAAAAGATGGCATGACAAAAGAATTCAAAAGCATGAGTCTAAAGTTGGAGAATATGTTCTTTTGTACAACTCTCATTTCAGATTCTTTACAGGAAAGCTCCTCTCAAAATGGGAAGGCCCATATGTCATCGAGGAGGTTTACTGGTCTGGAGCCATCAAAATAAATAATTCCGAAGGTACTAACCCGAGGGTTGTCAATGAGCAACGAATAAAGCATTATATCTCAGGTACGCCCATTAATGTTGAAAGTAATATTATCCAAACTTTGACACTGGAAGAACACATAAAAGAGTCCTGCCGGAACACTCCAAAATCGTGGAAATAAGGAGGTACGTGATACGGTAAGTAAACGGACTCCGAAAAATCCGCAAAAATATATTTTGTCAGTTTTGGAATATTTTAAAATTTTGGAAATAAAGAAACTACCAGGAAGCGTCCCCTGGTGGGCACAAGACACCAGGGCCCCCCGCACTCCGTTTTTCTTCCGTATACTTGTCCTCCAAGATAAAAAATCTATATATACTTCTCGAACCTGTTAATCACTGTATCGCGGAGAAATCCTCTGTTCTCTTTTCTTGCTGTTTTTTGTCAGATCCCATCTACCATGGCTGCTTCAAGCTCCTCCAAGGACAAGTTCTTCAAGAACGTCATCAACCCATATCTGTGGGAGGTGGTGCGGCACCCTCAGGTCATTGAGATGCATGAGGGGGTTCTTCACCTTTGCGATGTGCCCTGTCCCAAGGGGACGGGAACCGTGGAGGCTAGCCTCGAAGCTATGGACCAAGACGTCTTCCGGTGCAAGGGGATGGTGGAACATGGACTCCATGTCAATCACCTCATGATCACGGACCTCTCCCGTGATCTCATGGTGGATGGCAAGCCCATGAAGGACATCATCTTCACCCTTAACGAGCAAATCAACTTCCTCCAAAGGCAGATCTACGACCTCCAGAACCAAGTCTTTCAATATGAGTTGAGGTTTAAAGGTATGAGTTTGGCTGCTAGTTGCAGGACCCGTGAGACTCACTCCTCCTCTTACGATGGTGGACCTCTGCCATGGAAATCCGAGGACAAGACCTCTTCTACATCACCACCAAAGGAGAATTGAGTATCGGGTATGGGCACTCCCCTTGGCTTTCGCCAAGCTTGGGGGAGGTGCCCCGGTATCGTATCATCCCACTATCATTTTGCATTTACTTATCTTAGTTTGATCTTTTTTATTTAGATGAAATAAAGTTTAGTTCGATCCATTCTTTTGGAGAGTTTGCTTAGTGAACTATCACTGTAATTGTGTGCAAGTTATATAATAAAGGTTAGTTTGAGTTTTTGCTTTCTTTACCTTCTTGTTGCAAATAAAGAAAAGAAATAAGAAAGAAGAAGTGAATGAATAGAAGAAAGGAAACAAATCAATAGATCATATACTAATCCTATGATAGGTGATGGCACCACATAAGGAGAAGTATAAGTAGAAAATTTTATTAGAGATTGATAAACATAACATTAGTCAATGATGAACCTCTGATACATCTCCAACGTATCTATAATTTTTTTATTGTTCCATGCTGTTATATTATCATTCTTGGATGTTTTACAAGCATTTTATAGTCATTTTATATCATTTTTTGGTACTAACCTATTGACATAGTGCCAAGTGCTAGTTGCTGTTTTCTGCATGTTTTTTAGATCGCAGGAAATCAATATCAAACAGAGTCCAAACACTGTGAAACTTTTGAGGATTTTTTATGGACCAGAACACTTCCAATGGGCCAGAGCTGCACCTGGGGGCGTGCCCCGAGGGGGCACCCACCAGGGCGCACCTGGGCCCCCAGGCGCACCCAGGTGGGTTGTGACCACTTCGGTGGCCTCCCGCACCCCCTCTTTGCCCTATAAATTCACAAATATTCCAAAACCCTTCGGGGCAGCCCTAGATCAGAAGTTCCGCCGCCGCAAGGCCTCTGTATCCACGAGATCCAATCTAGACCCTGTTCCGGCACCCTGTCGGAGGGGGAGATCATCACCGGTGGCCATCTTCAGCATCCCGGCGGCCACCACAATGAGGAGGGAGTAGTCCACCCTTCTGGATGAGGGTTTGTACCAGTAGCTATGTGTTTAATCTCTCTCTCTCTCTCGTGTTCTTGAGATGTCACGATCTTGATGTATTGCGGGCTTTGTTAATATATTCGGATCATATGGTGTTTTCCCCTCTCTATCTTGTTGTGATGAATTGAGTATTTCCCTTTGAGATTTCATTGTTATTGGATTGAATACTTTTATGGATTTGAGAACACTTGATATATATCTTGCAATTGAATACTCGTGGTGACAATGGAGTATCGTATTGATTCACTTGATATATGTTTTGGCACTCAACTCGCGGATTCCTGAGGTGACATTGGGGTAATCTATGCATAGGGGTTGATGCACGTTCTTGTCTTTGTTTCTCCTGTAGAAATCTTGGGGCACTCTTCGAAGTTCTTTGTGTTGGATTGAGTATTATGAATATGAATTTGCTTTGGTGTTATTTTAGTACGAACTCTACGATAGATCGAACGGATAGAATAGCTTTGTGTTATTTTAGTACGAACTCTTGAATAGATCGAACGGAAAGAATAGCTTTGAGGTGGTTTCGTACCCTACAAACAATTTATTCTTATGTTCACTGCTAGATAGGAACTTTGGAGTGATTCTTCATCGCACTTTGAGGGATGGTTATATGATCCAATCATATTAGCACTGTTGAGATATTGCACTAGCGAAAGTACGGACCCTAGGCCTCCTTTTTAAGCATTGAAATACCTTTTTTGTGCCCATTTACTATTTACTACCTTGTTGTTTTTATTTATTTAGATTATAAAAATATATTTCTACCATCAATATTACACTTTTATCAGCATCTCTTCGCCAAACTAGTGCATCTATACAATTTGCCATTGTATTGGGTGTGTTGAGGACACAAGAGATTTCTTGTATTTGGTTGCAGGGTTGTTCGAGAGAGACCATCTTCATCCTGCACCTCCCACGGATTGATAAACCTTAGGTCATCTACTTGAGGGAAAATTGCTACTGTCCTACAAAACTCTGCGCTTGGAGGCCCAACACGAGTCTACAAGGATAAAGTTGCGTAGTAGACATCAAACTCTTTTCTGGCACCGTTGCCGGGGAGGTTAGGAAAGCGGCACTCACATCCCGTCAATGAAGCTCTTTTCTGGTGCCGTTGCCGAGGAGGTGAGTGCATGAAGGTATATCTTTAGATCTTGCAATTGAATCTTTTGGTTTCTTGTTTTATCACTAGTTTGGTTTATAAAAGAAAACTACAAAAAAATGGAATTGAGGTTGCATCATATTGTTTATCTTTATAATGTCTTTCGTGAAAATGATGGAAAGGAAAATTGTGCTCAATTGATAGAAGAAGAATTCAATAGAATGTTTGGTATAAATTATGAGCATGATTGCAATGTTGTTAGTATGAATTCTTTGAATATCCATGATGCCACTGATATGAAAAGCCATAAGCTTGGGGATGCTATGTTTGATGAAGATGATATTTTTAGTCCCCCAAGATTTGATGTGCAAATTTGTTATAATGATTGCATGCCTCCTATTTATGATGATTATAATGATGATAGTGGATTCGGAGAGGTCATGACTTTATTTAATGATGAATCCACATTTTTGGATGAGTCTTCAATTGACTATGATAACAAAGTTGCTATCTATGATGATTATGGTGATGACATGTATGCTATAAAGAATAATGATAACCATGAAACTTGTCATCATGATTTTAATTTGCACTCTCATGATATTTATTTTGTTGAGTTTGCTCCCACTATTATTGATGAGAAGAAATTTGCTTATGTGGAGAGTAATAAGTTTTCTATGCTTTTGTGTCATGAAAGGAATGCTTTATGTGATGGTTATATTGTTGAATTTCTTCATGATGCTACTGAAAATTATTATGAGAGAGGAACATATGCTTTTACATATTGCAAAAATATCAAGTTTCCCCTCTATGTGTTGAAAATCTTGAAGTTATGCTTGTTTTGCCTTCCTATGCTAGTTGATTATTGTTCCCATAAATTGTTTGCTCATAAAATCCCTATGCATAGGAATTATTTTAGGCTTAAATATGCTAGTCATATGCTTCATGATGCTCTCTTTGTGTTTCAATTCTTATCTTTTATGCGAGCATCAGTGAAATCATCATGCCTCGCTTAAAAGGCATTAAAGAAAAGCGCTTTTTGGGAGACAGCGCAATATTTTTACCTACTGTTTGTGTGTGTTCATATGATTAAGCTACTGTAGTAATCATGTTTTATTGCTTTTGTTTCAATAAAGTTCCAAGGAAAGCCTTTGGGATAGTGTGGATGATAGTTAACTTGAATCTGTGCAAAAACAGAAAAACTTTTGCGCTCATTCCAGGAATTTTAAAAATTCACTAGAACATGATTTTGATCTGAATTTTTTTACAGGTGATAGATACACAAATTCTCTATGTTTTCCTAATTTTTCAGAATTTTTGGAGTAACAGAAGTATGGTTCGAGTATAGATTACTACAGACTGTTCTGTTTTTGACAGATTCTGTTTTCAATGCATAGTTTGCTTGTTTCCTAGTTTCTATAGCTTATATTGCTCAATATAGATTGTGGAAATGATATGCTATAGTAGTCATTGTGTGGAAACAATTATGAATCTTGTCTTTGACAATACCAAAGTGAAATGGTTTACTCTTTATCATACTAACCTATCTCACGAAGTTCCGTTATGTTTTGTGTGATTGAAGTTTTCAAGTTTTGGGTGAGATGCTGATATGATGAGAATAAGGAGTGACAAGACCCTAAGCTTGGGGATGACGAAGACACCCCAAGGTAATATTCAAGGAAGATCCAAGCAACTAAGCTTGGGGATGTCCCGGAAGGCATCCCCTCTTTCGTCTCCAACATGCTCAAGCTTGGGGATGCCCAAGGCATCCCAAGTTAATATTCCAAGAAGTCTCAAGCATCTAAGCTTGGGGATGCCCCGGTAGGCATCCCACCTTTCTTCACCAACAATTATCTGTTAGTATCGGTTGATCCTAAGTTTTTGCTTCTTCACATGAGGTGTGCTATCCTTGGAATGTCATTTTATTTTGTTTTGCTTGTTGTTTTAATAAAATATTTAGATCTGAAAATTTTAAATAAGAGAGAGTCCTCACATAGCTACCCATTTACATAACTACTCGCCTGATCTTCACTTATATCTTTTTTGGAGTAGTTTGTCATTTGCTCTAGTGCTTCACTTATATCTTTTTGAGCACGGCGTGCTTTAGTATTTTTGAAGAAATTCTCTCTTGCTTCACTTAAATTAATTTGAGAGAAACAAATATTATACTCATGATCTTCACTTATATTTGTTTGAGCTTATCAAAATCAACACATGAAAATTAGTTCCAAAGTGATAAATATCCAAGAAGGATATGATAAAAACTTTCATGAAGATCATTGGACAAAATAAACTTGATTCGGCACGGAAGTCAATAGTCATGCAATGAAATTACATCCTACTTGTGGTGCATTATTCGGTGTTAATTATGCTTAATGATCGCTTATGAGATTATTTGTTTCTTGGTTGGTCGCTTCTCAATCTTTTGCTAGCCTTCATTTTGCACTAAGTATGATCACTACTTGTGCATCCAAAATCCTCTAAACCAGTTTTGCCACATGAGTCCACTATACCTACCTATATGCGGTATTCTTTTGCCGTTATAAGCAAATTTGTATGTGCCATCTCTAATTTTCAAAATAAATTTCTCTTTTGTGTGCTCGTACCGCTCGTGAGGCGGTGAGGGGTGGCCAATATTTTCCATGGTAGATGTGTTATTCTCACGATGAGTGTTTATTCACTTGCCATTGCACAAGAGTAAGGCAAAGGTATTAGGGATGCCCAGTCCCGAAATGAAAAATGAATTTATTTTATGTTGTCAAAGAATAAATTCCTTGGAAAGTGTTGGTACGGAGGGCAACCATGGTTTCGGCTAGCCATGGAAAGTGAAAGTATGGTGGAAAAAGAAATAAACTTTATTATCTGTTTGGGAACCGCCTATGATTTATCTAGCATGGAAAGTGTTGGGAGCTCTAAGTCATTTTCATTGGTGGGAAAAGTATGCCTCCCAAAATGTTTTTATCTCTAAGTTTTTTGCTTTGGGCTCTGGCACCTCTACAAATCCCTACTTCCCTCTGCGAAGGGCCTTTCTTTTACTTTATGCAATTTTTATTTTTAATATGAGTCTCCATCTTCTCTTATAAAGCACCAACTAGGGGGCACTATGATCGTATTTGAGCATTGGTTATAGCTAATATGCGAGTGAGTTTCATGAATGGATCAATGATTGAGCATGATGGGCTAGGGATAACTTATTTTAGCGTTGATATTTTGAAAGACATGGTTGCTTGTTGGTATGCTTGAGTATCTAAATTATCATGTCAAAACTAGACTATTGCTTTGAACCATATAAAAGTCCCAATTTCCATGCTATAAATAAAAGAATATGAGATGACATGATAGGCAGCATTCCACATCAAAATTCTGTTCTTATCATTTACCTACTTGAGGACGAGCAGGAATTAAGCTTGGGAATGCTGATACATCTCCAACGTATCTATAATTATTGATTGTTCCATGTTGTTATATTATCATTATTGGAGGTTTTACAAGCATTTTATAGTCATTTATATCATTTTTTGGTACTAACCTATTGACATAGTGCCAAGTGCCAGTTGTTGTTTTCTCCATGTTTTTTACATCGCAGGAAATCAATATCAAACAGAGTCCGAACACTTCGAAACTTTTTGAGGATTTTTTATGGACCAGAACACTTCCAATGGGCCAGATCTACACCTGGGGGTGCCCCGAGGGGGCACAACCCACCAGGGCGCACCTGGGCCCCCAGACGCGCCCAGGTGGGTTGTGACCACTTTGGTGGCCTCCCGCACCCCCTCTTCGCCCTACAAATTCACAAATATTCCAAAACCCTTCGGGGCAGCCCTAGATCAGATGTTCCGCCGTCGTAAGGCATCTGTATCCATGAGATCCAATCTAGACCCCGTTTCGGCACCCTGCCGGAGGGGGAGATCATCACCGGTGGCCATCATCATCATCCCGGCGGCCACCACGATGAGGAGGGAGTAGTTCACCCTCGGGGCTGAGGGTTTGTACCAGTAGCTATGTGTTTAATCTCTCTCTCTCTCTCTCTCTCTCTCTCTCTCTCTCTCTCTCTCTCTCTCTCTCTCTTTCTCTCTCTCGTGTTGTTGAGATGTCACGATCTTGATGTATCGCGGGCTTTGTTAATATGGTCGGATCATATGGTGTTTTCCCCTCTCTATCTTGTTGTGATAAATTGAGTATTTCCCTTTGAGATTTCGTTGTTATCGGATTGAATAATTTTATTGATTTGAGAACACTTGATATATATCTTGCAACTGAATACTCGTGGTGACAATGGGGTATCTTATTGATTCACTTGATATATGTTTTGGCACTCAACTCGCGGATTCTCGAGGTGACATTGGGGTAATCTATGCATAGGGGTTGATGCACTTTCTTGTCTTTGTTTCTCCGGTAGAAATCTTGGGGCACTCTTTGAAGTTATTTGTGTTGGATTGAGTATTATGAATATGAATTTTCTTTGGTGTTATTTTAGTACGAACTCTAGGATAGATCGAACAGAAAGAATAGCTTTGTGTTATTTTAGTACGAACTCTTGAATAGATCGAACGGAAAGAATAGCTTTGAGGTGGTTTCGTACCCTACAAACAATTTATTCTTATGTTCTCCGCTAGATAGGAACTTTGGAGTGATTCTTCATCGCACTTTGAGGGATGGTTATATGAGCCAATTATATTAGCACTGTTGAGAGATTGCACTAGTGAAAGTACGGACCCTAGGCCTCCTTTTTAAGCATAGAAATACCGTTTTTGTGCCTGTTTACTATTTGCTACCTCGCTGTTTTTATTTATTCAGATTATAAAAATATGTTTCTACCATCAATATTACACTTTTATCACCATCTCTTCGCCGAACTAGTTCATCTATACAATTTGCCATTGTATTGGGTGTGTTGGGGACACAAGAGATTTCTTGTATTTGGTTGCAGGGTTGTTCGAGAGAGACCATTTTTATCCTACACCTCCCACGGATTGATAAATCTTAGGTCATCCACTTGAGAGAAAATTGCTACTGTCCTACAAAACTCTGCGCTTGGAGGCCCAACACAAGTCTACAAGAATAAAGTTGCATAGTAGACATCAAACTCATGAAAGAATTAACAAGGGAAGAGAAGATTCACATATAAATATACTATCCTAGAAATCTTTTGTGATTGTGAGCCCTCATCAAAATATTATATGCCAAAATTGTTGACGTTGGACAAGGAAGACAACTTAATGATTTATGTTTCTTTATATTCACATAGAAGTCATATTGTCATAGATCCTTCAACATGTGGTGCTTGGCCCTATATTTGCTAGCCAAAAATTCCGCACTAAGTAGAGATACTACTTGTGGATCCAAAAACCCTTAAACCCAAATATTTTTCAAAGTGTCGGGGCCTTTAGCAAGATCCCTCAAGTAAGTTGTCATCGGTGCAAAAAGGCAATAAAAATTGCTTCTAAATATGTGAGATCATTTAGTGTAAGAGAAAATTGAGCGTTGTACGAACTTGGATGAGAAAGAATAAAAGTGACAGACTGCATAATAAAGGTTGTCATCTTAAGGGCCAATACAACTTGACGTTCTCTTGCACTAAGGGATTGAGCATGCAAACAAATAAGCGCATGGCAACCTCTGCTTCCTCTACGAAGGGCCTATCTTTTACTTTCATGTATTTACTTTTATGCAAAGAGTCAAAGTTTATCCTTTTATTTTTCTCTTTTGGCAAGCATCATGTGGTGAGGAAAGATCTAGGCACATATGTCTAGTTGAATATAGATAGCATGAGTTATTATTGTTGACATCACCCTTGAGGTGAGTATGTTAGGAGGTGAAACTATAAGCCCCTATCTTTCTATGTGTCCGGTTGAAACGTTTTGATCATGAGTACAAGGTGAGTGTTAGCAATCATAGAAGACTATATGGTGGTTGAGTATGTGGACTTGCCTAAAGGTTCCGACACGCGACTCTTCCTAAAAAGATGATGAATTGTAGTTGCAAAGTTGACTGAGAGCATAGTTTGTTGGTTTCAAATAGAGTTTTTGCTTTATACTTTGATTATGTGATGAACTGTTAATTATTCATGAGAAGTATATGATAAAAGTTCTATTATAAAAGTCCTATGTTTAATTTTGTTGCTGTTATAATAATCAACATGATGCTTCTATTTTTGTATTTTATTTTTATCGACACCTCTCTCTCAAAGTATGTGGACATGTTTTTCGATTTCGGTTTTTGCTTGAGGACAAGCAAGGTCTAAGCTTGGGGGAGTTGATACGTCCATTTTGCATCATTTTTTCTTGCTGTTATTTATGATGTTTTTATCCATAATAATGCTTTTTGGAGTCATTCTAATGCCTTTTCTCTCATAATTTGCAAGGTACACACCAAGAGGGAGAATTCTGGCAGCTGGAAATCTGGACATGAAAAAGCTACGTCAGGCTACCTATTCTGCACAACTCCAACCAAGCTGAAACTTCATGGAGAATTTTTATGGAATATTTCAGAAATATTGGAGAAAATAACTACCAGAGGGGGCCCACCAGGTGGGCACAACCCACCTGGGCGCGCCAGGGAGCCCGGGCATGCCCTGGTGGGTTGTGCCCTCCTCGGCCCACCTCCGGTACCCACCTTCTGGTATATAAGTCATTTTGATCTTGAAAAAAATAAGGAGAGGGCTTTCGGGACGGAACGACACCGTCTTGAGGCGGAACTTGGGTAGGAGCACTTTTGCCCTTCGGCAGAGCGATTCCGCCGGGGGAACTTCCCTCCCGGAGGGGGAAGTCATCGTCATCACCAACAACTCTCCCATCTTGTGGAGGGCAATCTCCATCAACATCTTCAACAGTGCCATCTCATCTCAAACCGTAGTTCATCTCGTGTATTCAATCTTGTTACCGGATCTATAGATTGGTGCTTGTGGGTGACTAGTAGTGTTGATTACATCTTGTAGTTGATTACTATATTGTTTATTTGGTGGAAGATTATATGTTCATATCCATTATGCTATTTAATACTCCTCTGATCATGAGCATGTTTATCATTTTTGAGTAGTTGCTTTCGTTCTTGAGGTCACGGAAGAAATCATGTTGCAAGTAATCATGTGAATTTGATATGTGTTCAATATTTTGATAGTATGTATGTTGTGATTCCCTTAGTGGTGTCATGTGAACGTCGACTACATGACACTTCACCATATTTTGGGCCTAAGGGAATGCATTGTGGAGTAGCAATTAGATGGTGGGTTGCGAGAGTGACAGAAACTTAAACCCCAGTTTATGCACTGTTCCGTAAGGGACCGATTGGATCCTAGAGTTTAATGTTATGGTTAGAATTTATTCTTAATACATTTCTCGTAGTTGCGGATGCTTGCGGGAGGGTTAATCATAAGTAGGAGGTTTGTTCAAGTAAGAACAACACCTAAGCACCGGTCCACCCACATATCAAATAATCAAAGTAGCGAACACAAATCAAACCAACATGATGAAAGTGACTAGATGAAATTCCCGTGTACCCTCAAGAACGCTTTGCTTATCATAAGAGACCATTTTGGCCTGTCCTTTGCCTCAAAAGGATTGGGCTACCTTGCTGCACTTTTGTTACTACTATCGTTACTTGCTCGTTATAAATTATCTTGCTATCAAACTACTACGTTACTTACAATTTCAGCACTTGCAGACATTACCTTACTGAAAACTACTTGTCATTTCCTTCTGCTCCTCGTTGGGTTCGACACTCTTACTTATCGAAAAGAGCTACAATTGATCCCCTATACTTGTGGGTCATCAAGGGGTTAAAACCCGTTTGTATAGAACGTAATGGTACCAGTGAGATCCTTTCACAATACAAAAACATTCAAAGTTCTGACTTGAAACAAGTTATGAAAGGAGCATTGGTGATGACGATGTCTTCAATTTCCCCCTCCTGGAGGGAAGTATCCCTGGCGAAATTTGTTTCACCGAAGAGCAAAAGTGCTCCTACCCAGGTTCCACCTCGAGACGGCGGTGCTTCGCCCCAAAAGCCTTCTTCTAATTTTTTTTCTAGGGCAAATGGCTTCATATATCAGGAGATGGGCTTCGGAGACCTTTAGTGGACCCCACAAGCTCTCATGGCGCACCCCGGGCGGAGCCACCTGAGCTTGTGGGCCCATGGTGGGTCCTCTCCCGTATATTTTCTTCTAGTATTTTTTATATATTCCAAAATAATTCTTCGTAAGCTTTCAGGTCATTTGACGCTCCGGAAAATAGCTATCGCTGTTGTAGCTCCTTCTAGGTCCAGATTTTCAGCTGCTGGCAATCTCCCTCTTGTGATTTAACTTGCAATTTAAGAGAGAATAGGCACTATAATTGCATTAAAAGGTGAAATATAACTTTCAAACAGTAAAAATAACTATAGGAAAACCTGATGCAAAATGGACGTATCAGTTGGAGCACCATTTTGCATATGTCATCAGCCTTGACAGAATGTGCAATTCATATTAGCCCCTTGGATTGCACATTCAACTTAAACAACCAATCCATGAGGAGGAAGTGGTTTTTCTCCACCCTCAAGTACAATGTGCATGCACGGGAGGGCTAGCAAAAGAGGACTTGGTCACAAGTTGCATATCCGACCAAATGACCAAAACATAGAGCATATTTAGCCAAATGACCAACACACAGAACAACTTACTTGCTCGGTGATTTACGCACCACTTGTCCACCAGTTTAAGAGTATTTTGTAATGGCCTCAATACTTGCTCACGGGATCATAGATGGTGTACCATTAATGGGTGATCGACTTTGGTGTACGATCCCAGATAGCTTTCTTGCGGTAGGAATCGAAGTTCTTATGCTCATGCAACCAAGAAGGAACATTGGATCAAAAGGTTGAGCCCCTTTGCTTTGTGCCTTGAAATGAATCGACGCTAGTGGCAAACCAAGCATCACACAACAATTCATCCTCTCTCAAATTGAAACGTTTTCTCCTACCCTTCTATTTTGGTCCGGCACTGGATGTCCAATCATCCGGATCAAGGCCCGTTTGCTCGGCGTACGAGTCCGGTTGCATCGCGTATGAGTCCACATGTGTTGGACATATGCCCTAGAGGCAATAATAAATTAGTTATTATTATATTTCCTTGTTCATGATAATCGTTTGTTATCCATGCTAAAATTGTATTGAAAGGAAACTCAGATACATGTGTGGATACATAGACAACACCATGTCCCTAGTAAGCCTCTCTTGACTAGCTCGTTGATCAATAGATGGTTACAGTTTCCTGACCATGGACATTGGATGTCATTGATAACGGGATCACATCATTAGAAGAATGATGTGATGGACAAGACCCAATCCTAAGCCTAGCACAAAGATCGTAGTTCGTATGCTAAAGCTTTTCTAATGTCAAGTATCTTTTCCTTAGACCATGAGATTGTGCAACTCCCGGATACCGTAGGAATGCTTTGGGTGTACCAAACGTCACAACGTAACTGGGTGGCTATAAAGGTGCACTACAGGTATCTCCAAAAGTGTCTGTTGGGTTGGCACGAATCGAGACTGGGATTTGTCACTCCGTGTAAACGGAGAGGTATCTCTGGGCCCACTCGGTAGGACATCATCATAATGTGCACAATGTGACCAAGGGGTTGATCACGGGATGATGTGTTATGGAATGAGTAAAGAGACTTGCTGGTAACGAGATTGAACAAGGTATCGGATATCGACGATCGAATCTCGGGCAAGTACAATACCGCTAGACAAAGGGAATTGTATATGGGATTGATTGAGTCCTTGACATCGTGGTTCATCCGATGAGATCATCGTGGAACATGTGGGAGCCAACATGGGTATCCAGATCCCGCTTTTGGTTATTGACCGGAGAACGTCTCGGTCATGTCTGCATGGTTCCCGAACCCGTAGGGTCTACACACTTAAGGTTCGATGACGCTAGGGTTATAAAGGAAGTTTGTATGTGGTTACCGAATGTTGTTCGGAGTCCCGGATGAGATCCCGGACGTCACGAGGAGTTCCGGAATGGTCCGGAGGTAAAGATTTATATATGGGAAGTCCTGTTTTGGTCACCAGAAAAGTTTCGGGTTTTTCCGGTAACGTACCGGGACCACCGGGAGGGTCCCGGGGGTCCACCAAGTGGGGCCACCTGCCCCAGAAGGCTGCGTGGGCCAAGTGTGGGAGGGAACCAGCCCCAAGGGGGCTGGTGCGCCCCCCACAAGAGGCCCAAGGTGCAAGGGTGAGTGGGAGGGGGCAAACCCTAGGGCAGATGGGCCCTAAGGCCCATCTAGTGGGCGCCTCCCTCTCCCTCCCCTCTAGGCCGCCTCCCCTTGATCCCATCTAGGGCTGCCGCCCCTCTAGGGGTGGGAACCCTAGAGGGGGCGCACCCTCCTCCCCTTCCCCTATATATATGAGGCCTAGGGGCTGCCCAATACACGCGATTCTATCTCTCGTTGGTGCAGCCCTGCGTCTCTTCTTCCTCCTCCTCTCCCTTGGTGCTTGGCGAAGCCCTGCAGGGATTGCCACGCTCCTCCAACACCACCATGCCGTTGTGCTGCTGCTGGACGGAGTCTTCCTCAACCTCTCCCTTTCTCCTTGCTGGATCAAGGCGTGGGAGACGTCACCGGGCTGTACGTGTGTTGAACGCGGAGGTGCCGTCCGTTCGGCACTAGGATCTCCGGTGATTTGGATCACGACGAGTACGACTCCTTCAACCCCGTTCTCTTGAACGCTTCCGCTTAGCGATCTACAAGGGTATGTAGATGCACTCTCCTTCCCCTCATTGCTGGTTTCTCCATAGATAGATCTTGGTGACACGTAGGAAAATTTTGAATTTCTGCTACGTTCCCCAGCAGTGGCATCATGAGCTAGGTCTATTGCGTAGATTCTTTGCACGAGTAGAACACAAAGTAGTTGTGGGCGTTGATTTTGTTCAATATGCTTACTGTTACTAGTCCAATCTTGTTTCGACGGTATTGTGGGATGAAGCGGCCCGGACCGACCTTACACGTACTCTTACGTGAGACAGGTTCCATCGACTGACATGCACTTGGTGCATAAGGTGGCTAGCGGGTGCCAGTCTCTCCCACTTTAGTCGGAACGGATTCAATGAAAAGGGTCCTTATGAAGGGTAAATAGCAATTGGCATATCACATTGTGGTTTTGCGTAGGTAAGAAACGTTCTTGCTAGAAACCCATAGCAGCCATGTAAAACATGCAAACAACAATTAGAGGACGTCTAACTTGTTTTTGCAGGGTATGCTATGTGATGTGATATGGCCAAGAAGAATGTGATGAATGATATGTGATGTATGAGATTGATCATGTTCTTGTAATAGGATTCACGACTTGCATGTCGATGAGTATGACAACCGGCAGGAGCCATAGGAGTTGTCTTTATTTATTGTATGACCTGCGTGTCATTAAACAACGCCATGTAATTACTTTACTTTATTGCTAACCGGTAGCCATAGTAGTAGAAGTAATAGTTGGCGAGACAACTTCATGAAGACACGATGATGGAGATCATGATGATGGAGATCATGGTGTCATGCCGGTGACGATGATGATCATGGAGCCCCGAAGATGGAGATCAATGGAGCTATATGATATTGGCCATATCATGTCACTACTATATAATTGCATGTGATGTTTATTATGTTTATGCATCTTGTTTACTTAGAACGATGGTAGTAAATAAGATGATCCCTTACAACAATTTCAAGAAGTGTTCTCCCCTAACTGTGCACCGTTCCTAAAGTTCGTCGCTTCTAAGCACCACGTGATGATCGGATGTGATGGATTCTTACGTTCACATACAACGGGTGTTGACGAGCCTAGCATGTACAGACATGGCCTCGGAACACAAGCAATACACTTAGGGTTAACTTGACGAGCCTAGCATGTACAGACATGGCCTCGGAACACAGAGACCGAAAGGTCGAGCATGAGTCGTATAGTAGATACGATCAACATGAAGATGTTCACCAATGATGACTAGTCCATCTCACGTGATGATCGGACACGGCCTAGTTGACTCGGATCATGTAATCACTTAGATGACCAGAGGGATGTCTATCTGAGTGGGAGTTCATAAGATGAACTTAATTATCTTGAACATAGTCAAAAGACCTTTTGCAAATTATGTCGCAAGCTCGCGCTTTAGTTCCACTGTTTAGATATGTTCCTAGAGAAAATATAGTTGAAAGTTGACAGTAGAGATTATGCGGACAGTAGAAAGCTTATGTCCTTAATGCACCGCTCAGTGTGCTGAACCCCAAACGTCGTTTGTGGATGTTACGAACATCGGACATACACCTTTTGATAACTACGTGATAGTTCAGTTAAACGGTTTAGAGTTGAGGCACCGAAGACGTTTTTCGAAACGTCGCGGAACATATGAGATGTTTCAAGGGCTGAAATTGGGATTTCAGGCTCGTGCCCACGTCAAGAGGTATAAGACCTCCGACGATTGTCTTAGCCTGCAAACTAAGGGAGAAAAGCTCAATCGTTGAGCTTGTGCTCAGATTGTCTGAGTGCAACAATCACTTGAATCGAGTGGGAGTTAATCTTCCAGATGAGATAGTGATGTTTCTCCAAAGACATTGCCACCAAGCTGGTAGAGCTTCGTGATGAACTATAACATATCAGGGATAGATATGATGATCCTTGAAGTGTTCGCGATGTTTGACACCGCGAAAGTAGAAGTCAAGTAGGAGCATCAATTGTTGATGGTTGGTAAAACCACTAGTTTCAAGAAGGGCAAGGGCAACAAGGGATACTTCATGAAACGGCAAAACAGTCGCTGCTCTAGTGAAGAAACCCAAGATTGAACCCAAACCCGAGACTAAGTGCTTCTGTAATGAGGGAACGGACACTGAAGCAGAACTACCCTAGATACTTGGTAGATGAGAAGGCTGGCAAGGTCGATAGAAGTATATTGGATATACATTATGTTAATGTGTACTTTACTAGTACTCCTAGTAGCACCAGGGTATTAGATACTGGTTCGGTTGCTAAGTGTTAGTAACTCGAAATAAAAGCTACGGAATAAACGGAGACTAGCTAAAGGTGAGCTGACGATATGTGTTGGAAGTGTTTCCAAGATTGATGTGATCAAGCATCGCACACTCCCTCTACGACCAAGATTGGTGTTTGCGTTGAGCATAGACATGATTGGATTATGTCTATCGCCATACGGTTATTCATTTAAGGAGAATAATGGTTACTCTGTTTATTTGAATAATACCTTCAATGGTCTTGCACCTAAAAGAATGGTTTATTGAATCTCGATCGTAGTGATACACATTTTCATGCCAAAGATATAAGATAGTAATGATAGTACCACTTACTTGTGGCACTGCCATGTAAGTCATATTGGTGTAAAACGCATGAAGAAGCTCCATGTTGATGGATCTTCGGACTCACTCGTTTTTGAAAAGTTTGAGACATGCAAACCATGTCTATTGGTGTATAGGCATAATGAAACTCCATGCAGATGGATCGTTTGGACTCACTCGATTTTGAATCACTTGAGATATGCAAATCATAGCACATGGGCAAGATGACTGAAAAGCCTCGGTTTCAGTAAGATGGAACAAGATAGCAACTTGTTGAAGTGACACATTTTGATGTGTGCAGTCCAATGAGTGCTGAGGCATGCAGTGAATATCGTTATGTTCTGACTTCACAGATGATTCGAGTAGATGTTGAGTATATTTACTTGATGAAACACAAGTCTGAATTATTGAATGGTTCAAATAATTTCAGAGTGAAGTTTAAGATCTTCGTGACAAGAGGATAGAATGTCTATGATATGATCATAGAGATGAATGTCTGAGTTGCGAGTTTGGTACACAATTGAGACATTGTGGAAATTGTTTCACAACTAATACCGCCTGGAACACCATAGTGTGATGGTGTGTCCGAACATCATAGTTGCACCTTATTGGATATGGTGCGTACCATGATGTCTCTTATCGAATTACCACTATCATTCATGGGTTAGGCATTAGAGACAACCGCACTCACTTTAATGGGGCACCACGTAATTCCGTTGAGACGACACCGTTTGGAGAAACCTAAGTTGACGTTTCTTAACAGTTTGGGGCTGCGACGCTTATGTGAAAAAGTTTCAGGTTGATAAGCTCGATCGAACCCAAAGCAGATAAAATGCATCTTCATAGGACACCCAAAACAGTTGGGTATACCTCCTAATTCAGATCCGAAAGCAATAGGGATTGTTTCTTGAATCGGGTCCTTTCTCGAGGAAAAGTTCGTCTCGAAAAGTTGAGTGGGAGGATGGTGGAGACTTGATGAGGTTATTGAACCGTCACTTCAACTAGTGTGTAGTAGGGCACAGGAAGTTGTACCTGTGGCACCTACACCAATTGAAGTAGAAGCTTATGATAGTGATCATGAAGTTTCGGATCAAGTCACTAACGTACCTCGTAGGGTGACAAGGATGCATACTACTTCAGAGTGGTACGCAATCCTGTCTTGAAGGTCATGTTGCTAGACAACAATGAACCTACGAGCTATGGAGAAGCAATGGTGGGCCCAAATTCCGACAAATGGTTAGAAGCCATGAAATCCGAGATAGTATCCATATATCAGAACAAAGCATGGACTTTGATGGACTTGCCCGATGATCGGCAAGCCATTGAGATAAATGGATCTTTAAGAAGAAGACGGACGTGGACGGTAATATCACCGTCTATGAAGCTCGACTTGTGGCAAAGAGTTTTTCACAAGTTCAAGGAGTTGACTACGATGAGATTCTCTCATTCGTAGCGATGCTTAAGTCCGTCGGAATCATGTTAGCATAAGCTGCATTTATGAAATCTGGCAGATGGATGTCAAAATGAGTTTCCTTACCAGTTTTCGTAAGGAAAGGTTGTATGTGATACAATCAGAAAGTTTTGTCGATCCTGAGGATGCTAAAAGGTATGCTGGCTCCAGCGATCCTTTCTAAGGACTGGAGTAAGCATCTCAGAGTTGGAATGTGCGCTTTGATGAGATGATCAAAGATTTTGGGTTTATACAAAGTTTATGAGAAACTTGTATTTCCAAAGAAGTGAGTGGGAGCACTATGGAATTTCTGGTAACAATATGTTATTGACATATTGATGATCAGAAATGATGTAGAATTTCTGGAAAGCATATAGGGTTATTTGAAAGATGATTTTCAATAGAAAACCTGGATTAGGCTACTTGAACAATAAGCATCAAGATCTATAAGATAGATCAAAATGTTTAATAATACTTTCAAATGAGCATGTACCTTGACATGATCTTGAAGGTGTTCAAGATGGATCAGTCAAAGAAGGAGTTCTTAGCTGAATTGTAAGGTATGAAGTAAAGACTTAAAGCTCGACCACGGCAGAACAGAGAGAAAGGACGAAGGTCGTCCCCTATGCCTTAGACGTAGGCTCTACAGTATGCTATGCTGTGTACCGCACCGGAAGTGTGCCTTGCCATGAGTCAGTCAAGGGGTACAAGAATGATCCAGGAATGGATCATTGGACAGCGGTCAAAATTGTCCTTGGAGTAAATAAGGACATGTTTCTCGATTATGGAGGTGATAAAGAGTTCCATGTAAAGGGTTACGTCGATGCAAGCTTTAACACCTATCCGAGTGACTCTGAGTAGCAAACTGGATACGTATAGTGGAGCAACCATTTGGAATAGCTCCAAGTGGAGCGTGGAAGCAGCATTTACAATATGACATAGAGAATTGTGAAGTACACACGGATCAGAAAGGTTCAGACCCGTTGACTAAAACCTCTCTCACAAGCAAAACATGATCAAACCTCAGAACTCATTGAGTCTTAATCACATGATGATGTGAACTAGTTTAATGACACTAGTAAACTCTTTGGATGTTGGTCACATGGCGATGTGACCTATCAGTGTTGATCACATGGCGATGTGAACTAGATTATTGACTCTAGTGCAAGTGGGAGACTGTTGTAAATATGCCCTAGAGGCAATAATAAATTAGTTATTATTATATTTCCTTGTTCATGATAATCGTTTGTTATCCATGCTAAAATTGTATTGAAAGGAAACTCAGATACATGTGTGGATACAGAGACAACACCATGTCCCTAGTAAGCCTCTCTTAACTAGCTCGTTGATCAATAGATGGTTACAGTTTCCTGACCATGGACATTGGATGTCATTGATAACGGGATCACATCATTAGAAGAATGATGTGATGGACAAGACCCAATCCTAAGCCTAGCACAAAGATCGTAGTTCGTATGCTAAAGCTTTTCTAATGTCAAGTATCTTTTCCTTAGACCATGAGATTGTGCAACTCCCGGATACCGTAGGAATGCTTTGGGTGTACCAAACGTCACAACGTAACTGGGTGGCTATAAAGGTGCATTACAGGTATCTCCAAAAGTGTCTGTTGGGTTGGCACGAATCGAGACTGGGATTTGACACTCCGTGTAAACGGAGAGGTATCTCTGGGCCCACTCGGTAGGACATCATCATAATGTGCACAATGTGACCAAGGGGTTGATCACGGGATGATGTGTTACGGAACGAGTAAAGAGACTTGTCGGTAACGAGATTGAACAAGGTATCGGATAATGACGATCGAATCTCGGGCAAGTACAATACCGCTAGACAAAGGGAATTGTATATGGGATCGATTGAGTCCTTGACATCGTGGTTCATCCGATGAGATCATCGTGGAACATGTGGGAGCCAACATGGGTATCCAGATCCCGCTTTTGGTTATTGACCGGAGAACGTCTCGGTCATGTCTGCATGGTTCCCGAACCCGTAGGGTCTACACACTTAAGGTTCGATGACGCTAGGGTTATAAAGGAAGTTTGTATGTGGTTACCGAATGTTGTTCGGAGTCCCGGATGAGATCTCGGACGTCACGAGGAGTTCCGGAATGGTCCGAAGGTAAAGATTTATATATGGGAAGTCCTGTTTTGGTCACCGGAAAAGTTTCGGGTTTTTCCGGTAACGTACCGGGACCACCAGGAGGGTCCCGGGGGTCCACCAAGTGGGGCCACCTGCCCCAGAAGGCTGCGTGGGCCAAGTGTGGGAGGGAACCAGCCCCAAGGGGGCTGGTGCGCCCCCCACAAGAGGCCCAAGGCGCAAGGGTGAGTGGGAGGGGGCAAACCCTAGGGCAGATGGGCCCTAAGGCCCATCTAGTGGGCGCCTCCCTCTCCCTCCCCTCTTGGCCGCCTCCCCTTGATCCCATCTAGGGCTGCCGCCCCTCTAGGGGTGGGAACCCTAGAGGGGGCGCACCCTCCTCCCCTTCCCCTATATATATGAGGCCTAGGGGCTGCCCAATACACGCGATTCTATATCTCGTTGGTGCAGCCCTGCGTCTCTTCTTCCTCCTCCTCTCCCTTGGTGCTTGGCGAAGCCCTGCAGGGATTGCCACGCTCCTCCAACACCACCACGCCGTTGTGCTGCTGCTGGACGGAGTCTTCCTCAACCTCTCCCTTTCTCCTTGCTGGATCAAGGCGTGGGAGATGTCACCGGGCTGTACGTGTGTTGAACGCGGAGGTGCCGTCCGTTCGGCACTAGGATCTCCGGTGATTTGGATCACGACGAGTACGACTCCTTCAAGCCCGTTCTCTTGAACGCTTCCGCTTAGCGATCTACAAGGGTATGTAGATGCACTCTCCTTCCCCTCGTTGCTGGTTTCTCCATAGATAGATCTTGGTGACACGTAGGAAAATTTTGAATTTCTGCTACGTTCCCCAGCAACATGCAAGGTGTACGTGCCCAGCTGCTCGGTGTACAACTCCAGTTGGGAGTGATCACCCTGTTCTTTGACGAAGCCACCTCCATCGTGGATGATGTCCAACGTCTGCCCATTATCACCTGGCGTCGCGCCCAATTGAGAGACATACCAATGAGTAGAGAGCAGACACCTAGTTGATCCATGCCCGACGTCTGCGACCGAACAAGCTGTGGTGATGGTGAGTCGTTGAATGAGGGGTATGTTGAGGTCGACTGTCCATGGCATGGACGTGCGGACTGGTGCCGATGACCTACCTGCTTGGCTGGGTAGTAGTATGGTGCATGCATCTCCACCGACCAGGTTGGCGAGTGCATCAGCAGTGACGCCCACCTCCCGCCCTTCTTCGCATTAGAAGGTGGCAAGTGTCCTGTGGCCAAAGCTATTTGCTCCTGCTCCTTCGGACGCCGTGGCGCGCATTGCGGGTTGCCAAGTTGATCTAGCGCCCGGTCATGAACTTTGGATCCTCCGCCTCCGACTTCGGTGACAATACAAACGGGTCCATGCGGCAATGGATAGTGAAAAGGATGTGAACGGGGTGGACGGCAGTGGAGCTTAGAGCAGAGAGCGTGGGAATGTGTGGGCTTTGAGCGGGAACAGTGCGGAGGTGGCCAACCGCGAGGCTTTGGATGGTGTTTTGAGTGGGCCGAGGGTGTCGGAGTCCTACGTAATGAAGGTCCGGACTCCCTTAAATATCCCCTAACTTCTGATCCGGTTTGCGAGAAATCGGACGCGCGGACATGTAGGAGGAGTCCGGACGTTTGCGTGTGATTCATGGGACGACGTTGGAGAGTTTGTGGACGATTTGCGGAACGACGTTAGAGACGCCCTAAGGCTTCATTTGGTTCTCGGGGGAGGTATTCCCAGGGAGCAAGTGCCTCGGGTGAAATTAGCTTGTGCAAACTTGAGCCCCGTGGAAAATCTAGATCGCCCTTTGGCTGCCGGGGCTCAGGGGTAACTGGGGATTGGGGAAGGCCGCTACGCTCGAGGGAGGAAGGAGCGGGCGGCATCGCTCTCGATCGTCGTTAGTGAGTCGCGGGAGCGAGCGAGACGGGGATTTCCTCCACGGCCTGTGAAGGCCTAGAAATCTCGACCGAGGAAAGGCCGTGGAAAGGGCTGGGGTCGCTCCCCTTCGTGGGTCACCAAATGCGAAGGTACGCTCCCCCGGGTCGATTTGGCCCGGGTATTTCTCAGCCATGGAAAAGAGGGGGATCCCGGGAGGATCCCTGGCTACCAAATGAGCCCTAAGTGGGCAAATCATCCATAGTGACCATGTAAGTCCTCCATGAAGGGCGTGGAGGTGCTCCTTGCGCGCGTAATTGTGGTGTGCATACACGGCTGGCTTGAACTCCTTTCCTGCCACCCGATGCACGTTGGACCTGGTTGAATTGCTCATAAGGGCAAGGGGGAGAGCGTAAAATACGACTTCCAGCGAGGGGCCTGTTTGTAAAAGCCTTGGACTGTTGTGCCAGCTCATTGCACCGCCTCATTCCGTCTCCTCTCCGGCCCTTCTTCTCTCCCCCTTCCGCCTCCGCTCCGGCCCTCCCCTTCCACCCACGCCGCCCAAACCTCCGCTCCCCTCCCCCGCCGCCTGCCATGTCGATCTCACGGCTGCTCTCCAGGGGCGCCGAGAAGGTCGTCGACACCGCCACCCGTGTCCTCACCAACAGAGCGGCGCGCATGGCGAAGGATGTGCTCGTGGATTGGCGCATCATCAAGCGCATTTTCAATCCCAGCCCCGACCCTTCTCCCCGGCCTGCGCCGACGCCGAGACCGGGACCGACTCCTGCCCCCACCCCTCCCCTTCACCCGCTCGGGCTCGGTGGCGGCGGCCTCCTCCATCATGGGGAGCTAGCCACGGAGGCGGCGCCGCGTTGGGCGACGAGAGAGGGGAGGTGGATCCTCCTCGTCCGCGTTCCCCGAGTTCTTCCCGACGACGCTTTCGACCAGGATGCCAGCGTCTCCCTCAAGGCGTCGGGCCCGCTCCAGTCGTCGGAGGTGTGGGTGGCGAGGAGCGTCGCTCCGGTGCGGAAGACGGCGAGATCGTACCCCTACATCTCGGCCATCGGCAGCGGTGGTATGTTCCTCCTCTACACCCCCTCGAGCGACCACGGCGACGAGATGGCGCTGGCGGACGTCTTCTACCTCGAGGGGGAGGTGGCCCCGCCCGCGCCCCCGCTCCCCGATGTCGCCGAGGCGTACTACATCTGCCACGCCAGCACCGGCGCCGCCACCCGCCTCCCCAATCGGGGCGGCCCGCTGCAGCCAAACAACTCGGGCATGGTGGTGCATACGGGTACGGCGGATTGGAGCGTGGCGGAGCTGCAGATCACGGGCGACGGCGTGGCTACTCTTCACGTCTTCTCGTCGGCGACCAACCTTTCTCGTCTGGGAGAAATTTTGCAACATTTTGTTGGTCTGTTTCTTGTGATGCTGCTTGTGTGCTGGGATAAGTTTGGCATGATTTGCCTCGGACGAATTAAGAATCTTAATGCGATGCCTTTGAGTTTAGACCAGAAATTAATCGACCTGCTGTGCAATACTTGTACTATTTGTTTGTCTCAATTGATGCTGTTGGGCTGTGTTTTGAACGTGATCACCCGTGTGTGCGTGCTGGGACAGATGTTATGAAAAAAAGGCTGCTGGCATTGTGCAGAGCAGTTGCCATGCATGCGCTTGGCATCCCGTCGCGGCTGGCGGGATCAGGACCTGCGGCGGAGTCCCAACCCCCGAGTCCCGCGCATCGTCTTCGTGTTGAGCAGAACGCCCACATTTGGCACCGCCGGTAGGGAGAGCAAAGGGCCAAGTGGAGGCCGGTCACGGTGTGCTCGATCGCAGCAGGACGTTCACCGCTCTGCCGTTCGCTCGCTTTGCTGCTGCTGGTGTCGACGCGCAGGCTAGGAGGAGCCGCGTGTTGGCTGCCGGCTGGACACGGAGAGGATCGTGCCCATGGAGGAGGGGCTGCTTCTGTTGCTGCCTGCGCCCACCGCGATCGGTTGGTGCTGCGTGCGCCGGCGCTGTTGCGCTGCTGCTTCTGCTGCTGAAAGAGAGAGAGAGAGAGAGATGACGTCGGCGCTAGCTTTTCAGGCGGTTGTGTTCCAGAGATGCCTGGTGAGGAGGAAGAAAACTATGACATGTCAGTTGGGGGGTCAAAATCTAGTCCAAACCGTTCCAAATATGTACTCCCTCCGTTCGGAAATACTCGTCGGAGGAAGGAAAAAAAGGAACTCGCCGGCGGGCTACCCCACCATCTATCTTACTATCTTAGGGTGGGGGTGGAGGTGGAAGAACGGCGATGGTGGGGGCGGTGGTGCAACTTTGCCGAAGAAAATCTTCGTCGGCGCCGAGACTAGAGGGATGGCCGCGCGGGAGGGGGCAACACGGAGGTGGGTTGCGGTTGGGGGAGGGCGGTGCGGCGAGGCTACATGGGAGCACCGCTGGCTGCGGGTGGCACAAGCAGGCGACGGGGCGGTTCAAAGGAAAGAAGAAGACCGGCGGGAGGAAGAAGAAAGAGATCCGACCCTTGATCTTGTATCAGGTTGAAAAAAATCGACTGACCCAATTATTTTTCCAGACGACTGGTATATAGCCAGACCCCGAACCCATTTTTTTTCGGGCTTTACCATCTAGACTAGTGAAAAAAATTGCTTGGCTTTATTGAAGCGTTATTTATATCTTTATTTCATTTTGTGCATCCTTCTATCAATAATTATTTCATTTTGTACGCATAGTGTTGACGAGTTGATGTTTTGAACTCAAATGTAGTAATGTAGTATGAATTGACTCTGTCCGCGGCAACCTCGATCGATCTCGTCTTTGCTCGCTGCAATGCAAGATTAGGATGGGTAGGAATAGGATAATATGTGTTCTCAAACGTGGGCGATGGCGATGCCTTCTCGTCGGCCCGGCTGCAAGTTACTGTAGATGGATGCATGGAGCGAATGAACCTCGCGTGGACAATGCAGGTGCACAACTGCACATTGGCTTTGATGCACGCCAACGTGCGGAGCGGATTCTGATCTTGTGGGTCATGCTTCTACTTCTGGTGGTAGACTAGTAGTACTTGTGTAGTAGGTACATGCATGCATGCTTCATGAGTTTACGTCCCTACCTATTGCACTGCCATGCACCACGCCTATGCTGTATGCCGCTCATGCATGCTGAATAAATTGATAGATTTTCGACTAAATTAATTCATGAATAAATCACTAGCATGGTATTACCAGAATTAATAACATATATGCTAATATTGGATCATGCAAGCACATACTAAGCTAACACCAGATACATCTACACATAATGCTAGTATAACTAAAACGGTACAATAAACAGGAGCAGGGTAAACGAGTTATACCCTCTGATAGGCCAGGCAGAAGCCGCGGCGATGGTGGCAGCGGCTGCATCCTCGGCGCCTTCTTCTCGGCTTCAAGCTTCTTAGCGGCGGCACGGTCGGCGTCGGTGGACATGGTGATGACTAAGGCGACGCGGACATAGAGGAAGTAGTGGATCGAAGGCGAGCAATATATTTCACTTTTTCATATTTCTTGTTTTAGTTCTTTGACTGCACAATGACTTTTCTAGGGCACAATCAATTTCTTTTTTAAAAAATGTTTTTGTTTTTCATGCAAGTTTTTATTAAACCTTTTACTTTAAAATAAGTTTATATGGCTAGAAAACTCGATTCCCCATGTAGTTTACGAACATTAATTTTGTTTAGGTTTTTTTGGTTACTTGAGTGTTTAGATAAACTTTCTTTTTTGAAAAAAATCTCCCATTTCCTTAGTTTTTGAAATTTCTAGACTACACTAGGGGATACCCCTTCGCTCCTCATGCACGCAAGGCACCCAACGCTAGGGTTCCCACTACCTCCCGCCATGCAGCCGCTGCCCTGCCTCGTCTCCTCTAGCCTTAGGACCATGGAGGCGCGGTGGATCCTGGTCCTTGCGGGCGGGAGGGCTATGTTTCTAGGTGTTTTTTGAGTTTTGGTAGGGTTTGGGTTCTGCTTCGGAAGGCGAGGCGGCGGCGGCTTCCTGTAGAGCGAATAAGGTTCTCCCCGCCTAGCCCCGTCCCGGTGGTGTTTTTGGCGTCGTCGGAGGGCTTGTGGAGGTTTGTCTCCGGCGGATCTCGGCGTTTGTCTTCAGTGGATCCACTTGGATCCGGTCTTTGTTCGTCTATGTTCGTATGACTATAGGTTGGATCCTTCCAATCTACGTTTCTCTTCATCGGCGGCAGTTGCTATTCTGGTGCGCTTGTCCTCTGGGGCCTTAGCACGACAACATCCCAAGTATATACAAGAACAAGGTTTGCCCGGTTCTGGTGATGGAGGGGTGATGATGGCGACGCCCCTTCGGATCGTTTCAATGCTTATGGTCCTCACTAGGTGGTTTATGGACCTGGACGTAATTTTTACTTCTGGTATTCTTTGTACTCACTTGACATTTGATGAATAGATCAGCAATTTTTTCTGCAACTTTTTTATTGGAATTTCTACTTTGCCACCACGTGTGTGAGTTGGCACATAGTTAATCCATTGCCATAACTGCCGACCATAATTCCGACATGTTAATTTTACAACTTCATATAATAGTTCGTATAGAATTCTTCTTTCATAGATATGCACACTTTTAATTTAACAACTCCATAGAGTAAGTATAGAATCCTTCGACATGTTAATGAAAATGTGTATGTGCGAGCTGCAGGGATTCAACAAGCGCTTCCAGTTCTACTACAGCCCTAACGTATGTACGTCCTGTGTCATGCATGCACATGCATGCATGGATTAATTGTAGCTTGGACGAATTGATAATTCCAATCTGCCTGTTTTGGCATCATTCATATGTTGCCAGATAGTGCACCAATTTGTTGTGCGGCTGCCACATTGAGGTAGTACTATGGAAGTCCAACCACTGTTTAGCACAAATTTGAGGCTAACTAATGATATTTCCAACCAAAAATAGACAAAGTTCATGACAAAAAAAACTTGAAAAAACATTAGCCCTTTTTTCCTTATTATTAATCACCAAAGCCAATGGACACTTACAATGCATTTTTTTTAGTTGGAAGTGCTGCCCCCTTTATTAAGAGTTCTTGCCTACATCGTGTTCAAAGAGTAAAAAATATATCCCAGAGGGAGAGGGTACATGCATGGAGCCATGTCTTGCATAGCTCATGAATGCAATCTTCCTTTGCTACGATGTGAGCCACTTCATTTGCCAAACATCGCGCCCATCGAACATTGTAGACTTCTCTCGTGTTGAGCAAAACCTTAATGTCCTCAACGATTGGTCCATATCCTGATTTGTTTGTAGCCTCCACATTGAGCTTCGATTGCACGAGTCCATGACCTGGGACTCCGTCTCCAGGACTGCACACACCTGTTTGTGCACCTCCGATTCACGCAGCAGGTCTGGAGATTGTTACAGTTTTGGTTGGTGGCACAATTCATCACGCCGGATGACCGGTTTAGCTGCATCGAGGAGTGCTGGCTTCAGGCAAGGGCCGGCGTGCGCAAGACGATGCGTCGCAACTTCTGACACCATTGCCATTTTGATGCACTGGAGGATGTGGAAGGAGTGGAGCTCCAAGATTTTTGAACAGACGGCTAGCAGCGCCGATAGATCAGTGTTGGATCTGGTGCCTGAATATTCCAGTCAGATTTGCTATTTCACAACTAGATATGATATATTATCTCACATCTAAATTCAAACCGTTAATTTTGTTTGTCTTTAATTTTCGCGCAAGTTGATCGTCTCGTCTCGCGAACTGGTTCGACGGCCTGCGTCCACGGTCATGCGAGTGGGGAACAGGTCGCTGTTTTTCTTTCCGTGATCTTGGATTTCCTGTCAATGCATGTGTGCGCATCGTTGTTTGCTTTTCTACAATCCATTAGCCCAACTCCACCGTGCGACCCCAAACGGACGTCCGGATTGACCGTAATTTGTCCCTTTGGGGCGCCGATGGGTTCGTCCGCACTACTAGAAAAAGGGCTATAGATGGGATTGACACTAATGGCGCACCAGGCAAGCGGTGCGCCATTAGTATACCTTCTGATACGCCATTAGAGTTGAAACTACTAATGGCGCATCTGGCCCAAGATGCGCCATTAGTATCAAAAAAAAATTTGAACTAGTGCGCCTGTCCAAACATACTAATGGCGCATCTGTCGGAAAGTGTGCCACTAATGTTGTTTTTTTATTATATTTTTATTCCTTTTTTTGCAAAATTACTAATGGCGCACTGTTCCACCGTGCGCCATTACTAGTTTAAACTAGTAATGGCGCACTGTGAAACAGTGCGCCATTAGTATGTTTTTTTTGCAAAACTACTAATGGCGCACCACCAGAAGGTGCGCCATTAGTAACGTGGATTACTAATGGCGCACTTAGAGTTGGTGCGCCATTAGTAAGTGGGCAGCAACAAGATATTTTGGACAGCCTCTCCCCTACCCACACTCACTTTCTCCCCACTTCATTCTCTCCACCTCCTTCTTGTCTCGGGTGCCTCCTCTTTTTCACCTCATTGCCACCATGGATTCATTCAAATTAAGTGGTTAAATTACCTTGTTTTGATAGGTAAGTAAGAGGGGAAGCTATATTTATGTTGTTCTCCCTACAACAATGTGCACATGCACTTTTTATGGCCTAGCTAGATCTATGTATGTCCGTGGTGTTGCATATGTTTGTGGTGTTGCATATGTGTTTGTGTTTGGAGGTGTACCGGTATTTGAAATGCGATAGTTGCCAATATTTTGCCGGAATGTTGATTCATTTCCGTTTTGGCGAGAATTTTGGCATTAAGCATTCTTTTTGGTCCTATTTTTAGGGAAAGTCATGCCAAATTTTTTCTTGGTTCTAAAATATCGTTTTGCTCTACCCCGCAGGCGACCATGGTCCGCACGATGACCGAAGGCATCGTGAATAGGTTTTTGAGGTCCGCGAAGGCCGAGATGCTTCAAAAGAACGAGACGGAGATAAGATGTCCGTGTCGAAGATGCAAGCTGAAGAGCCTTATTGCGGACCCGGATTCCGGGCAGGTGCGGGACCACCTGCTCTTGCGTGGTTTCATGGATGGCTATCGGTGGCAAGGTGATGAAGATGACTACGAAGTCGTCCATGGAGGCCGGGCAAGAAATGAGGAAGGGCAGCAAGACAACCACCGCGGCTCGGGCGGGCGAGAAGACGAAGAATCCCCAGGAGATGATCACGACGGTGATGCTGTACAGAGTCATCATGTAGAAGATGCAGGACATGATGATGAGGAAGATGCCGGAGCAGACGACGGGCATGATCATGAAGATGATGATGCCGGCGGAGCAGACGACGCTGGACCATCGATGGGCTGGGTGCAGGACCCTCATATTCAAGAGCTGCTTCTCAAGCAGACGGATAATGCAAGAGCTGCCGCCCGAGAGAAAGCCAAGATGGATCAACTTGAGTTAGACGCGATTACTCCATTGTATGAAGGATGCAGGCCCGAGGATACCCGCCTGAAAGTAACGCTCATGGCTCTGGAGATGAAGGTAAAACACAAAATGACCGACGCATGCTTCGACGAGAACATGTCATTCTGTCACGAACGTCTTCCCAAGGGGAACAAGTGCCCGACCAGTTTGGAGGAGGCTAAGAAATTCGTATTTCCTCTGGATTTACCGCACGTGAAATACCATGTGTGCATGAACAATTGCTCATTTATCAGGACGAGCACGCGGAGTCTACCATATGTCTGGTTTGCGGCGTCACTCGATACAAGAAGAGGAAGAAAGCTCCTCGAAAAGTGGTGTGGTACTTTCTGATAACTCCTCGTCTGCAGCGGTATTTCGCGGACCCTAAGGTAGCAAAGCTCCTGCGTTGGCACGCGGATAGGGAGGAGAAGAAGCGAGAAGATGACGCAAATGATCCGGAGATAAATAAAAAAGACAAGATGCTGAGTCACCCTAAGGATGCGAGCCAGTGGCAAGCATTGAACTTCGAAGACCCAGAATTTGGGAAGGATCCAAGGAACATCGTGCTGGGCGCGAGCACCGATGGAGTCAATCCGTTTGGCAGCCAGAGAAGCACACATAGCACCTGGCCTGTGTTTGTGTGGATGTACAACCTTCCCCCCTGGTTGTGCATGAAGAGTAAGTACATTCACATGAGTATGCTAATTGAAGGGCCGAAACAACCAGGGAACGACATCAATCTGTATCTGGGGCTGCTGAAAGAGGAGCTTGACACGCTGTGGAAAACGCCAGCCAATACGTGGGACGCCGCAGAGAAAGAATATTTCCCTATGAGAGCCGCACTGCTCACGACGGTGCACGACTATCTCGGTTACGGATATCTTGCGGGGCAGGTAGTCCACGGATTTTCTGGATGCGTAAGGTGCTGGGATGACACAACGTATCGCCAGCTAGATAGAGATCCCGGGTCTTCGAAAACCATGTTCATGGGACATCGAAGGTGGCTTCGCGACGATGACCCGTGGAGGAAACGCAAGGATCTGTTCGATGGTGAAACCGAACCCCGAAAACGCCCGTGTACGAGGAGCGGCGAGGAAATAGACAAGCTGTTGAAAAATTGGAAAGACTGCCCACTGCCGGGAAAGAAGCAAAAGGCGCCAGAGCCGCTGCTGAAGGTATGGAAAACAAGGTCTATTTTCTGGGACTTGCCGTACTGGAAGATCCACCGTGTGCCTCACAGCCTTGATGTCATGCATATCACGAAGAATGTGTGCGAGAGTCTGCTTGGTACCCTGCTCAACATGCCAGAGAGGACCAAAGATGGGCCGAAAGCAAGGGCAGACTTGAAATCAATGGGCATCAGGCAGGAGCTTCACGCTAATGATGATGATGATGATGATGATGATGATGATGATGATGATGATGATGATGAGGCGAAGCAGGACACAGTAAGTCGTCGCAAAGGCAAAAAGGTCAAGAAGACCGGAAATGACTACCCTCCCGCGTGCTTCACTCTAAGTCAGGAGGAGATCGAGCAGTTTTTCACCTGCCTCCTAGGAGTAAAACTTCCTTACGGTTACGCGGGGAAGATAAGCAGATACCTAGACCCAGCGAAGCAGAAGTTCAGTGGGATGAAGTCTCACGACTGTCACGTGCTGATGACGCAGATACTTCCAGTTGCAATCCGTGGGATCATGGACGCGCACGTCCGTGAAACGCTATTTGGCCTATGCAACTTTTTCGACGTCATCTCTCGGAAGTCGATTGGCGTGAGGCAACTCAGAAGGCTACAGGAAGAGATCGTGGTGATACTATGCAAGCTTGAGATGTACTTCCCGCCCGCATTGTTCGACGTTATGGTGCATCTGCAGGTCCATATAGTGGAGGATATCATCCAACTTGGGCCGACGTTCCTGCACAGCATGATGCCGTTCGAAAGGATGAATGGTGTCATCAAAGGATACGTTCGCAACATGTCACGTCCAGAGGGAAGTATAGCCAGGGGCTTTCTGACCGAAGAGTGCATCTCCTACTGCACGAATTTTCTAGGCATTGAGAACCCCGTTGGTCTGCCCGTCAATAGGCACCTCGGCAGGCTCGCTGGATGGGGTCACCGTGAGGGTCGCCGCGAAATGCATGTCGACTTAGAGGGTCGACTCGCCGACTTTGAAAGAGCAAACCTAGTCACGCTACAACACATAGACGTGGTCGATCCTTGGGTGGTAGAGCACAAAACCTTTATTAAGAAGACGTACAATGACTGAGGCCAACAGAGGACGGACGGAGATATAATCAAAGAGCACAACTCATGTTTCACGCGTTGGTTCAAGCAGAAGCTTCTGTCGTACCCTTTACATGAGGATTCTTCTGCGGAAGAACAACTCATATTCGCCTTATCACAGGGCGCCGAGCACAACCTGATGACCTATGAGGCGTACGATATCAACGGCTACACATTCTACACCGAGGCCAAGGACATGAAGAGCGATGGTTATCAGAACTACGGGGTAAGGATGGAATCCTACACCGGTAATGACAAGGACAGATACTACGGAAGGATCGAGGAGATCTGGGAGCTGAGCTACGCTGGAGAGAAGGTCCTGATGTTCCGTGTCAGATGGGTGAAGAGCGTCCTAAAAGGAGACCGGTATTTCACCACCATGGTTATACCCGAAGCCAAATCCAAGACCGCGGGCGAAAAATGAGCCATGGGTACTGGCTTCCCAAGTTGACCAATGCTTCTTCATTACCGACCCGTCAAAGCCCAGTCGTGTTGTCGTGAGGAGAGGCAAAAGGAAGATCATCGGAATGGATGGAGTAGCCAATGAGCAAGACTTCGACAAGTACGGCGACCCGAGGATCGAACATGACGACGATGATGAAGTAGCAGCATACACCATAAGAAGAAGCAGGACCACCCTACCTAAAGGACGTCCGTTCCACAGAAGAACTCCATCTGCGAAAAAGAAGGGCAAGAATATTGTGAACAGATAGCTAGCTAAGATCGATTGTATTTAAATCGTAGCCTTCATTTCTCGATTGTATTTCCTGGGCACTTTTTGAACTATCATGAATATTTTTAAATTTCATGGACACTCGATCTCGATCCCCCTCCATCTCGATCGCTATCCCACCTCGCCAGATCCGGTCCCCCTCGCCGCCGAGCACCCCCCGGTCCACCGGCCGCCGCCGCCGACCCCCCACACCCTCGATTCCCCTACTCAACCGCCGCCGCCGACCCCCCGCACCCCTCCCCTACTCAACCGCCGCCGCCGACCCCCCGCACCCCCCGCACCCTCCCCACTCCACCGGCATTACTGTTTGATGATATTTTTAAAAAATTTATTACTGTCTTATAAAAAAATATTACTGTTATGATTTAAACAAGTTTGAACATATTTAAACACAAATAAGTATCAAACATCATTTTAAATGCATAAAAAAATTGTGGAGCCTGGGAATCGAACCAAGGACCTCTTGGTGTGAGAACTGGCTGCTGACCAGTCGAGCTAGTAGAGGGAGCTTGATGTGGATCAGGTCAGGTGGAAGATAACCTGTTGGCTTGAGCAGAAATCAAAAAAAAATACTAATGGCGCACCAGGGCGAGGTGCGCCATTAGTATGGATGTACTTATGGCGCACCGAGGTGTGGTGTGCCATTAGTATTGTGCCGCCCCCATCCATACTTCCTCCCCGGCCCAAACCTATCCCCTCTCTCTTCCTCGCCCTCGCCTTCGATCCCCTTCCCCTCTCCTCTCCCGACGCCGCTGCCCCGCCGCCTCGACGCCGCCCCGACGCCGCCTCGATGCCTCGACGCCCGCCCCGCTCCTCCTCCGGTGCCTCTCCGCCCAGCCCAAGCCCAAGGCCGCTCCGCCTCCACCTCCTCCGCCTCCGTCGTCGGACGAGGGCGCCGCAGCGTGGGCCCGTCGCGCGGCCGCGCTCTCGCTGATGGGGCTCACCGGCGCCGTCACCGCCAGCGCCTTCAGCGACCTCTCCGACCTCCGCGACGCCGCCCTCGACCTCTCCCTCCCGGAGCTCCTCCCCGACCACCTCCCCGGAGCTCGTTCTCTGCCCACCCAAGGTGAGCATGTGCCTTTTGTTTTTGTTTGAGAGAACCCAAGTTGAGCATGTGCTGGATGTGGATGTGTGTGCAATTCGGCTTGTCTTGTTTGTGCATCCTGGGGCTACTTATGAAATTTGGAGAAGTTAGTTCTTGTTCACAATTGCAAAATCTGTTTCAGATTTTCAGTTAGCGATGTATTGCTCTGATATACTTGTGTGCTCGTTCAGAGCAAGGAGTGGCCCATGTATATGCAGCAGTAAGCTCTGGCAAATGCATCGATCTACTAGTTAGGTCCTAAGAGAACAGAGTGTTGATGAACTGAAGTCAGTAGAAAAATTAATAATCTGAGACATAGATGCATCTAGCAGAAGGAGGCTGCTCGTAGTCATAGGTATTGATGTTGACGTAGAAAATAAGTTTAAAAGTGCAAGCACACAAGTTCCTTACTTGTGGTTGGAAGTTGTCGTTCCTGCAAGCACACAAATTTAAGCTGGCATTGGGGACTCTGAAAAACAAATTAATGGGAAGAGATATAGGAATAATGATAAAAGAAAAGGAGTTAATAATAATTCAGTACTTGGAAAGAGTTTG